>NW_022195543.1:600000-877802 GCF_008641045.1 Pistacia vera | reverse complement strand
GAGTTTAAAAACAAGACCCACTTTAGCTTACCGTGGGAGTGACATTCAGCATCTTTACATACATATCCAAGTACAGAACTCACCTACCTTTCTTGTAACTCTATAGACTTTTCTGTATCTGCAAGAGAAAGTCAGAAAAGACGAGACAATGGATGAGAACAGAATAAAAGTTTCTTTGCTTCAAAGGTAGAGAAGTGATCTTCTCTTTAACACTCTTCTTGCTTCTTACAATTGCGTTACTTTAACTTCAGAAACCTTTGATTAATCGATATATATATATATATAGATATGTGGTCCAATGAAGATGGGAAATGTTGCTTAGTGACTTGATACCATGGATTATCACAACATAAAATTTGGGTCCAGGTTCATTTTTTCACTAGTCATTTTTATGATTTTCAGTGACGACTCAAGTTGGAATGTCTTTGGTGTTGAGAATGAGCAATTTGAGTCAATGGTGGAGGGAGCAGAGAATGATTTATCATGTGGTAGCACAAGTTCTGGGTAACTAAACCCATTTGGGAACATTCTTTTTCTTTTTTTTGTTTATTATTTTGAGTAGCTGCTTAGATGCGGGTGTATAATTAATCTATATTTTTTTTTTTTTTTTCAGGATTTATGGTTTGCAAGTTAAGGACGATGATGATTGGCCAATGGTGGAGAAGAAAGGGAACCAGTTTGTGGTTAATAGCCAACCCTTTTATGTTAATGGGTTCAATACTTACTGGCTGATGGTATTCGCTGCCGATCAATCTACCAGGGGAAAGGTCAGTGAAGTGTTCCAACAAGCTTCTTCTGTGGGTCTAACAGTTTGTAGGACTTGGGCTTTTAACGATGGCCAGTGGCGAGCTCTTCAGAAATCTCCATCAGTTTATGATGAGGAAGTTTTCCAGGTACTCTTGTTTCTCAGTTTTCATGCTTGTGACTTATACTAAATTGTGCTAAACTTCACAGTAGAACAAGTCACTTTTTTGGGTTTTGGATTCTTTTAAGCCCTTTTACTTCAAGTTAATAAAGGATCCATATGTTAAAGTTCATTGAAACTACTCCATTTCTGTGAAAAGGCATTGCCAATGTTCTTCAATGATTATATATCAGACTTCCCTTTTTCAAATTGTAGGCCCTAGATTTTGTTGTAAGTGAAGCAAAGAAGTACAAGATCAGGCTCATATTAACATTAACCAACAACTGGGAGGCATATGGTGGCAAATCACAATATGTTAAATGGGGAAAAGCTGCTGGCCTTAATTTGACTTCAGATGATGAATTCTTCTCTCATCCCACTCTCAGAAGCTACTATAAGGCCCATGTTAAGGTGATTATCTTTAGTGTCTTCTCAATTTGATATTTCCATGGAATTGTCAAGACCTTATATATATGACTAATGTTCCACGTCCAAACTCAATATTTGTATATATCGATCAGTGGCCCTAACTCTGTTTATCTCTGTGACATTGGTGGCAATTTAGGCTGTGCTCAATAGAGTCAATACTTTCACAAACATAACTTATAAGAATGACCCCACCATTTTTGCTTGGGAATTGATGAATGAGCCTCGATGCACCTCAGACGCTTCTGGTAACACACTGCAGGTTTGTTTTTCTTCCACTGTTTGATAGTGTGTTAGCTTTCATTCACAAAGAAGACTGTTTTGTTAATTTTATGGATCTTTGTAAAACGTATGATTAATGATTGGTTTTTAGTTTTCATTATTTGCTTTCATAGTTTATCTTATTTTTCTGTATTTTAAGAGTTTAAGCATCACCTTTTAATATATGATTTATAATTCACTGTGATCTCTGATAATAGTTTGTTACTTATCTCTATTCTTGAAATTATTTCTCTTGTTTCAGGATGCATAGGCAGGCAGAGGATGTCATGACCTTCTTGCGGGCTGAAATGGGGACAAGCGGATCTCTTGATGGCGCAGCGCTTGTTAGTGAAGGGTAGATTTCCTCCTAAAACTTTGAAGGATTCTGCATAGATACATAAGTAAGTTTACAATCATTTAACTCTGATGTTTTGTAATCTTACCTCATTTACATATCTGACTAAACTGTTTTCATGTGAGTGGCAGTGTCTTTGCATTTTTTTGGCCAATTGTTCATACTTCTTTTCCACTCCATAGATAGTAAGGAATAGGAGTGTGTGTGGTAATGTATGTAGTCTGCAAATTATATCATTCATGGTAGCTGTATTTTATCTTTCCTCAAAATGTTTTTTATAAGATGAATTTATAGGTTAAAATTTTCAGCATGTCATCTCTTTCTGTTAATGCTTTTTCTGTTTTAAGTATTAACCTGAATGTTTAGTTTGTGTTACAGATGAATATGTATATGTAATGACTGCAGAAGTCCAGATACAATTCGTGACAAAGGAATCGTCGTTTCTTTCTCGGTTGTGAGCAGGTCTGTACAATAGTCTGTATCTTATGTAATCTGACATGTATAGTTAAGTTATGGTGCACAAATGTGATATTTGAACCAATATTAGTTTCATGCATGAACATGTGATCTAGTTTGGCAATGAAACCAATAACAATTAATCTGTGTTTCAACTCTTGAATTCATAATCAATTGTAGGGGTATTTATCAGGAGAACAATTGTAGGTGGAACTGCTAGGCCCTTTTCCCTGTTTTCCTATAATATATTATCTAAATTCAAATTGCTTATCGGTATAAATTTCAACTGCCAAAAAGTGTGAAGATGGAACATGAATTCTACGAAATAGTGATGTCTACATGAGTTGTGCATAAATACTGTTTGCTGAATAGAGTAGTCTGTTTTTTTTTTCCGTGTATGATGCCTTTTATAATTATTATCTTTTTGTAGTGTGGTCTGTCCGGTCTGTAGTCCCATAAAGACTGGATTTGTTGCAAGGGTTGGACGTCGAAATCGGGACATGACAATTTTCACTGCTCTTGTTCTCATGACCTTTTGTAACTTTAAGTGTGAAATTCTGTATACTTATTGTCCATGAAATACTCATTTTGCCCTTGACTCTCCCTTCTTGTTGATTTTATCCGCTAAGTTAGAATTTGTCTTACACTTTATGAATCTAGCGAGGTTTTGTGTATGATTAAACTGGTGGATGAGGTTCTGGGAACTTTTCTTTGGAAAGGCAGTGAATTTTCCTAGGAAGTTTCAGTAATGTATCTAGTTCTCTCTGTTTATGAGTTCATGGACATGCATTCTGTCTATGGCATAGTATTTGAGATTAAGAGATCCAGGACCATATATATACTGAATAATTCTTTTTTGGTGAAATTAAGAAAATACAAAATACTTTGAGGAAAATATGTGATGTAGAGAAATTTCAAAATTATTTTTGAATGCAATATTTATAGATGATTGATTATACAATCCAACAAATTACGAAATTATCAAAGAAAACGACTGTCTACCTGGACAGAATGGAACCGACAAAAAACCAGCTTTTTTGGGTTTTGAACTTGTGGACACTCTTCGGCGTCTTCCTTAAATCTCTCTTCGCAAGAACTTAACTTTACAAATGGGTTTTTAGCAGAGACAGGAAAACTGTATATAGAAGGAAGTACTATGTAGCCTGAAGCTGCTCAAAGAGACGAGCTAGAGACTAGAGAGGCTGACTCTGTGACTTGCGACATCTGAACTAGAATTTTATTTGGGTCCCATATAATCGTGTTTTTGTCGAAAGGTAATGGATGATGGTTGGATGACAGGTTGGTCATCACAGTCACAGCACAAACAGAAACAGGCGCGTTACGCGGTTTCCTAAACTGGTTTTATGATTGATTATATTATTATTATTATTATGGGTAGAATGGACCTTTGAGGAACTGGTGGACCCCATTTCCGTCCTTGGAGGGGCCCCCATGGCTTCAATCAGACGTGAAATACGGGCTGTGCCAGCTTCACGTCTTTTATGAAGTTTCCACTCTGATACATGAACTGTATTCACGTTTCTACCCTCTGTTATGGGTGAAGATTAGTACAGTAGATGAGTCAGACAAAATTTAAATTTAAACGGTTCAAATAATAAGTGAAGGGTAATTATGTCATTTACTAATCAGATCCTATGTATGGGCTAATAACAATATCTTCTCCTTAATTTCAAAAACTAACAATTTGATCCTGGTTATACGTTATTAGGATTAATCGGTTTATGTAATGAGCCTTTTACTTTTATATATTCATTGCTAAGGACATTTCAAACATTACATTCTCTGTATCCATGTTGGGTGGTAGGTTTCATTAACGAATTAGCAACCACCCCTAAGTGGTTGGGTAAGACAATAAAAACTATTAAGTGTATTACTCAAGAGGTTTTGGGTTTGATTTTCTCGATTGCTAATAAGGGTGGTTATTGGAGGGTTTATCTGGTCATTAACTATAAGGTCTGAGGGATGAGTTGAGATGCGTATAAGATGGTTTAGACACCCCAATCACAAAAAAAAAAAATATATAAATATTGTTTATAATGAGAGGCGTAATCAGGAATTTTTTTTTTTATTCAGGTTATATTTTTTTCTTGTATAATATATATTGATCGGTTCCATAAAAAATATGACCAACCTTATTATTCCCATAATACATGTCCTTAAAAATAAAGATTTTTTTTTTTTCATTATGATATAAATATTTAGAGAGATTGTTTTTAGAAAGCATATACAATTTTAGAATTTTCTATTTTTAAAATACTAATTAAAATGGAAAAAAAGGCCCAATCAATCTTTACAATATGAGCCCAGTATACAACCACGGGCCATGGGCCTAGCCCCAAAGAGGGAGATTATGAACGGCGCCGTTTCGAGTACACTGCACTTGCTGCTGAAGCACCAAGTCAGAGTTAATTGTTGGTACATTTGTATTCTGTCGTCTTCCCTGCAATTCCCAACCGGAACTCATCGTCTCTGTTATATTCTTTAAGAAAGAGTTTCTGGGTCAACGTAAAATGTCCGAAGAAACGCCTTTGGAAGTAAAGGAAGATAAATCAGAGGTAAAGTTCCTGTCTTTAGTGTTAAACATTCTCATTAGGCTTTAGCTAAGTTTATTTTCATTGTTTAATGTTAATTTTGTCTATGTCTATGTAGATTGCTTCATTCTATCTTACTTAAAAGAATAAGAAGAAGAAGAAGAAGGTGCAGCCTGAGGATAAAGCTGACGAGTTTGTGGATAATTTGGCTGACCAAACAGAGAACTTTACAAGTATGTGTACTTTCAAACAAAATACTAGTTTTCCATCTTTTGGCATTTGTATTTATGTTTATATAGATAATTGGTTTATCATTGCAGTTAATGATGGAGCAGAAAGTTCCACTTTTGGCCTAAAGAAGAAGAAGAAGAAGAGACCTGTAAGAGAGTAAGTTTGTGACTCTCTTCGTTACTACAAAAATTTGCAACATATTAATGCATACTATGTGTATGCTGGTTTCATTTTTCTGTAGGTGAAACTTAATTTCTTCAATGACGAAAATGTCGGTCCAGAATCGGATTCTGATGGTAATGCTTCTGGTCTCCTTTTGAAATTATTTGATTCTGCTGAAAGAATGAATGCAGATGTAGTCATTCTCTTATAATAAAACTCCTAGCTCAAAGAGTTCACTAAAAGACAATTTTTGCTCAACTCCTTTTATGAGGACTTGATAAGGGTACACAAAAATTTATCTTTTTACCAACTCCTTCCGTTAGTAGTTTAAATTGGACTTTACAAAAATGCAGATGTTCTCCGGAAGAACTCGGTTAATTACAAACAATATATTCATCATTTCCAAATTATATAGGTGAGGAAGGAGGGGAAGAGGTTGCCCTGTCTCAAAATCCTTGGGAAGGAACTGATAGAGATTATAGATATGAAGAGGTATGGTTTCATACTCATGAAATTTTAATATTGACTCGCAATTGACATGCATAGAACTGTTGCATTTTTTATAGAGAGAGTAAAGTTTGATTTGGGTGTTTGGATGTGGGCTCCTATCATGATTTCTCATGCCTCGTTTGTCATCTGTTTACTAGTTTTGAACTGTGGTAATGTATAACAGTGGATGTGCTTCTTGTGAGTGTGCAGCTTCTAAGTAGAATGTTCAATATGCTCCGTGAGAACAATCCCGAGCTTGCGGGAGATAGGCGCAGGACTGTTATGAGACCTCCACAAATTCTTCTAGAAGGCACAAAGAAGACTGTTTTTGTTAATTTTATGGATCTTTGTAAAACGTATGATTAATGATTTGGTTTTTAGTTTTCATTATTTGCTTTCATAGTTTATCTTATTTTTCTGTATTTTAAGAGTTTAAGCATCACCTTTTAAATATATGATTTATAATTCACTGTGATCTCTGATAATAGTTTGTTACTTATCTCTATTCTTGAAATTATTTCTCTTGTTTCAGGATGCATAGGCAGGCAGAGGATGTCATGACCTTCTTGCTGGCTGAAATGGGGACAAGCGGATCTCTTGATGGGCAGCAGCGATTGGTAGTGAAGGGCAGATTTCCTCCTAAAAACTTTGAAGGGATTCTGCATAGATACATAAGTAAGTTTACAATCATTTAACTCTGATGTTTTGTAATCTTACCTCTATTTTACATATCTGACTAAACTGTTTTCATGTGAGTGGCAGTGTCTTTGCATTTTTTGGCCAATTGTTCATACTTCTTTTCCACTCCATAGATAGTAAGGAATAGGAGTGTGTGTGGTAATGTATGTAGTCTGCAAATTATATCATTCATGGTAGCTGTATTTTATCTTTCCTCGAAAAATGTTGTTATAAGGATGAATTTATAGGTTAAAATTTTCAGCAATGTCATCTCTTTCTGTTAATGCTTTTTCTGTTTTAAGTATTAACCTGAATTTTAGTTTGTGGTTACAGATGAATATGTAATATGTAATGACTGCAGAAGTCCAGATACAATTCTGACAAAGGAGAATCGTCGTTTCTTTCTCGGTTGTGAGCAGGTCTGTACAATAGTCTGTATCTTATGTAATCTGACATGTATAGTTAAGTTATGGTGCACAAATGTATGATATTTGAACCAATAATTAGTTTCATGCATGAACATGTGATCTAGTTTGGCAATGAAACCAATAACAATTAATCTGTGTTTCAACTCTTGAATTCATAATCAATTGTAGGGGTATTTTATCAGGAGAACAAATTGTAGGTGGAACTGCTAGGCCCTTTTTCCCTGTTTTCCTATAATATATTATCTATAATTCAAAATGCTTATCGGTATAAAATTTCAACTGCCAAAAAGTGTGAAGATGGAACATGAATTCTACGAAATAGGTGATGTCTACATGAGTTGTGCAATAATACTGTTTGCTGAATAGAGTAGTCTGTTTTTTTTTTCCGATGTAATGATGCCTTTTATAATTATTATCTTTTTGTAGTGTGGTTCTGTCCGGTCTGTAGCTCCCATAAAGACTGGATTTGTTGCAAGGGTTGGACGTCGAAATGCAGGGACATGAACAATTTTCACTGCTCTTGTTCTCATGAGCCTTTTGTAACTTATGAAGTTGAAATTCTGTATACTTATGTTCCATGAAAATACTCATTTTGACCTTGACTCTCCCTTCTTGTTGATTTTATCCGCTAAGTTAGAATTTGTCTTAAACTTTATGAATCTAGCGAGGTTTTGTGTAGTGATTAAACTGGTGGATGAGGTTCTGGGAACTTTTCTTTGGAAAGGGAGCAGTGAATTTTCCTAGGAAGTTTCAGTAATGTATCTAGTTCTCTCTGTTTATGAGTTCATGGACATGCATTCTGTCTATGGCATAGTATTTGAGATTAAGAGATCCAGGGACCAATATATATACTGTAATAATTCTTTTTTGGTGAAATTAAGAAATACAAAATACTTTTGAGGAAAATATGTAATGTAGAGAATTTTCAAAATTAATTTTTGAATGCAATATTTATAGATGATTGATTATATACAAATCCAACAAATTACGAAATTATCAAAGAAAACGACGTGTCATACCTGGACAGAATGGAACCGACAAAAACCAGCTTTTTTGGGTTTTGAACTTGTGGAACTCTTCGGCGTCTTCCTTAAATCTCCCTTCGCAAAGAACTCAACTTTACAAATGGGTTTTTAGCAGAGACAGGGAAACTGTATATAGAAGGAAGAACTATGTAGCCTGAAGCTGCAAAAAGAGACGAGCTAGAGACTAGAGAGGCTGACTCTGTGACTTGCGACATCTGAACTAGAATTTTATTTGGGTCCCATATAATCGTGGGAGTTTAAAAACAAGACCCACTTTAGCTTACCGTGGGAGTGACATTCAGCATCTTTACATACATATCCAAGTACAGAACTCACCTACCTTTCTTGTAACTCTATAGACTTTTCTGTATCTGCAAGAGAAAGTCAGAAAAGACGAGACAATGGATGAGAACAGAATAAAAGTTTCTTTGCTTCAAAGGTAGAGAAGTGATCTTCTCTTTAACACTCTTCTTGCTTCTTACAATTGCGTTACTTTAACTTCAGAAACCTTTGATAAATCGATATATATATATATATAGATATGTGGTCCAATGAAGATGGGAAATGTTGCTTAGTGACTTGATACCATGGATTATCACAACATAAAATTTGGGTCCAGGTTCATTTTTTCACTGGTCGTTTTTTTGATTTTCAGTGACAACTCAAGTTGGAATGTCTTTGGTGTTGAGAATGAGCAATTTGAGTCAATGGTGAAGGGAGCAGAGAATGATTTATCATGTGGTAGCACAAGTTCTAGGTAACTATACCCATTTGGGAACATTCTTTTTCTTTTTTTTGTTTATTATTTTGAGTAGCTGCTTAGATGCGGGTGTATAATTAATCTATATTTTTTTTTTTTTTTTTTAGGATTTATGGTTTGCAAGTTAAGGACGATGATGATTGGCCAATGGTGGAGAAGAAAGGGAACCAGTTTGTGGTTAATGGCCAACCCTTCTATGTTAATGGGTTCAATACTTACTGGCTGATGGTATTCGCTGCTGATCAATCTACCAGGGGAAAGGTCAGTGAAGTGTTCCAACAAGCTTCTTCTGTGGGTCTAACAGTTTGTAGGACTTGGGCTTTTAACGATGGCCAGTGGCGAGCTCTTCAGAAATCTCCATCAGTTTATGATGAGGAAGTTTTCCAGGTACTCTTGTTTCTCAGTTTTCATGCTTGTGACTTATACTAAATTGTGCTAAACTTCACAGTAGAACAAGTCACTTTTTTGGGTTTTGGATTCTTTTAAGCCCTTTTACTTCAAGTTAATAAAGGATCCATATGTTAAAGTTCATTGAAACTACTCCATTTCTGTGAAAAGGCATTGCCAATGTTCTTCAATGATTATATATCAGACTTCCCTTTTTCAAATTGTAGGCCCTAGATTTTGTTGTAAGTGAAGCAAAGAAGTACAAGATCAGGCTCATATTAACATTAACCAACAACTGGGAGGCATATGGTGGCAAATCACAATATGTTAAATGGGGAAAAGCTGCTGGCCTTAATTTGACTTCAGATGATGAATTCTTCTCTCATCCCACTCTCAGAAGCTACTATAAGGCCCATGTTAAGGTGATTATCTTTAGTGTCTTCTCAATTTGATATTTCCATGGAATTGTCAAGACCTTATATATATGACTAATGTTCCACGTCCAAACTCAATGTTTGTATATATCGATCAGTGGCCCTAACTCTGTTTATCTCTGTGACATTGGTGGCAATTTAGGCTGTGCTCAATAGAGTCAATACTTTCACAAACATAACTTATAAGAATGACCCCACCATTTTTGCTTGGGAATTGATGAATGAGCCTCGATGCACCTCAGACGCTTCTGGTAACACACTGCAGGTTTGTTTTTCTTCCACTGTTTGATAGTGTGTTAGCTTTCATGTTGAAGTATATATACCTATCATATTCTTGTAGTTTTTGGTATATGAATTTGTCAAATGTCATTGTATCCTGAATCAAGTGAATTTTTCTCCTCTAGTCTTGGATACAAGAAATGGCAGTCTATGTGAAGAGCCTGGATGCGAAGCACCTGGTGGAGATTGGATTGGAAGGATTTTATGGTCCCTCGACCCCTGATAGGGCTCAGTTTAATCCAAATTCATATGCTACACAAGTTGGAACTGACTTCATAAGGAACCATCAAGTTCTTGGTGTTGACTTTGCTTCTGTACACATATATGCAGACTCTTGGTAAGTACTTGATGCAATGAGCCTTTTTTACCACATGTTCAGGAACTATTGCCAATTTTAATGCTTCCGAGGCAATAGTATATTATAATACAGAATTGAGTCCTTGTGTGCACTATCACTATCATAACTAGAGGCGGCGGTGGGCTGTGCCGGGCCAAAATTTTCACGGCCCACTATGTCATGCCAGACAACCAAAACTCAAGGCCCATGGCACAGCCCATGGCCCGATGGGCCTTGCTGTGCCTTTGTGGGCCGACCCACATGCCGCATAGGCTTTTCTCAAAAAATTTAAAATTTTTTATTTTTTTTAAATTCATGGGCCGTGCAGTGCCAACCCAGGTGTCAAATCCTAAGCCCACGGCATGGCCCACAGGTCATGGCACGAAATTTTCGTGCCGTGTAAAAAAAAGTTTGGGCTGTGCCCGCACGCTCTATAATCACAACTTCTGTTAACTCAACTGAATTTGCTGATGAAGGATTTCCCCAACAATATCTGATGCTCATATCCAATTCACCAAATCATGGATGGAAGCCCACATAGAGGATGCTGAGAAATATCTGGGAATGCCTGTTGTGTTTGCTGAGTTTGGTGTATCTACAAAAGATCCCGGCTACAACTCATCATACCGAGACACGCTTATTACTACAGTGTACAAGACTCTCTTAAACTCAACAAAGAACGGAGGCAGTGGGGCTGGGAGTCTTTTGTGGCAGCTGTTCCCTGATGGTACTGACTACATGGATGATGGGTATGCAATTGTTCTTTCAAAATCTCCTTCGACGTCAAACATTATATCTCTTCATTCAACAAGAGTTGCCATCTTCAACCACTTGTGTTCTTGGAAATGCCGTTGGGGTTGTAAGAAGAGAAATTCTCTAGAGGCTTTCCTTTACCATGATGATCTGTAAAATAGTATATGGAAAAATCTCTAATATGAAGAAAAAAGCAAATATGTAGTCATCATAAAAATATGTACCTGTTTGCTGCTGCAGAAATATGAATACTAAATGGATATTTAAAACAAAGCAATTGAGCCATGAGGGAGGAAAAATAAGAGTGCCCAGTGCTGTTGTCTATAGCATACTTATAGATTGAATTCTATATACCATAATTATTAGGGTGTTTGGGTTTTTCTCAATCCTATCAATACTTGGTAGTTATGCAAAAGCTTTATAATCTTTAATAACAGGAATATAAGTGTCAACAAGATAGGAATATGCCTCTTGGCGGGAAAACGAAAGACATTCTCCCCCACCTAATCTTGTGACGCCCTAGTCACAGGTGGGGTCTCCTGCCTACCTATCCATCTCACTCTGGAGTGGATCTACTATTACACGTGGATGATGTCCCTACTGCTTGGGGCGCCTTTGACAGCACCTGAAAAGGGATCGAGTTTGCTCTAATACTAGATACGAGATAAGAGTTTCACACCTAAAGGCTCAAACCCGTTGGTGGAGAGACTCTCCCTTATGACCCAAACTTTCCCATACGCTTCTGATTTCTGATGAGGGATTCGGAAACTTGCTGGCTTAGAATTAGAAAAACTCGGGACTGTATGACGGCGGTTTCCCAGCATTTGCAGTACACATCAGAAGACGACCACCGAAGAGCTATAACTTATTCCCGGCTTCTGTGGACTTGCATTGCAGTCATTACAATCCTGATTCAATCGCTACTGTCGTAATTGCGACTAAGATGTTCCTTACTGTATATAGGATGCCTCCATAGAGCTCATGAGTTTTTTGTTTTGATCATGTAGACTGTAGAAATGGGCCTCTAACCCACTTTGGTTTTGGTTTAACAATCTTGGGTTCTCTCTCGTCATAGGTGTGCATTGTGCCACAAATTATTGTACCAGAACTTGTTTATCAATAAAAAATTCTTTCATCACAATTCCTTGTTCTACGCAGTTCCAACTTTTGATTTGGAAGGTTAAAGCTGACTTCGAACTAATATTACGCTGAGGCCGCACAGTTCTTAAGGGAAACTTGGAATTGAGTAAGTTCTTGTCCATGTTTTGCCATGCGAATATGGGAAGAAACAGTGATTGAAACCGACTCGTGCAATACCCCGCCAGGCCCACCGGTCATGGGTCGAGTAGTTTAACCGGTTTGACGACGTGTCACAAACCTTGTCTAAAGGTTTGAAATCTAAAAAAATCACCCCTAAAAATTACTGACTCCTCACATGTTTGAAATCTTACAAAAAACACCTCAAACACCACCGTCGGCATCGTTAAATAGAGTCTTGTTCTGACGACGACAACACTCTATCACTATGAAAAACACTCCCCTCAGCCTCTTGACCAAAATCATCTCACCCTTTCCCCTGTTCGCCTCCCCAGTCACCTGAGACAGCGAGCTTTTGTTTGCGATTTCTGGCAACGCTATTTTGCGATTTCCAATTGATTAATCACCAGAAATTGACACCGTTGTCACCATTCACTCACCGTCTAGAGGTGAAATTATGGGCCGGGTTAGACGCTAACCCTAACCCGCCCGTAAAAAAGATCAAACCGGCCCGCCTTCATGGCGGGCCGGTTGAGCCCAACCCGCCAGCCACCCCGGGGGCCGGGTTACACAATGGTAACCCGGCGGCCCGCCGGTTGCTAATTGGCCTCTTTGGAAGAGCCCGCAACCCGGCGTTGCTGGCGGGTTGGCCCAAAAAAAAAAAAAAATTTGTTTAATATTTTTTATTTTTTTCAATTACACTTTTACCCTTGAAATCTAGCCTTTTATAGCCGTTGAGGGGTCTTTTTCGTCATTTTCTTTCCCTATTTTTTTCTATAATTGGACCTAAACTCTCATATTTCTCACAACTCAAATTCTCTCATTTTCTCATATTCTCTATTCTCTCAACTCTCAGTCTCAATTATTCATTTATTCTCTTAATATTTTTGTTATCAATTTGCTCTTATTTTAATTTTTATATAGGTTTTGCAATTTTCAATTCATATTCCAATTTCTATTCCAAATCTCTTTCTTTAATTTTTATTTCTTCTACATCATTTTTTTTTCAACTACAAGTCTACAATGGATAGATATTTCTCTCCCATCAATTTCAATGAGGAAGAAAACTATTATCCTAGTCCTGTCCCGCTGATTTTACTATGAATGCAGGAGATTCAATAGTCCCGCTGTCCCAATCCCAGTCTCGAACCGATACACCTCAAAATATGCCGTCGATTCCAACAGCGCCGGTGGTTCTAAGAGTCGTCCTCGTAATCGTCGTCCTGTCCAACTTCATCTCAAGCTGAGGCGTATCATCAACTGCCGTCGAAAGCGAAAACACACACATCAGACGTTTGGGCGCATTTCGACCAGTTTCGAGACAGAAAATGGCGTTCAGTCAAGAAACAAGATGCAAATTTGTCAAATGTTTATAAAGCTGATTCAGGTATGTACTAGTACTTAAAAAGGCATGCTAATAAACATATTATCACCATGGAAATAGAGAAAGCAATCAAACTCAATAACTAATATGGGTAGTACTTGGGCGTTATAATTCTGATGTATATAGGGAACAGTTAGCTTTATATATTGCTGCATCTGATCAACCTATTAATATGGCAGAAGATAAATATTTTGAAAGATTTGTTCAAAATTCATTTTTTCCAGGATTTAAAAGTTATTCTAACTGCAACTAGAAATGATTTAATAAAATTGTTTAAAAAAATGAAATTAGAATTAAAAAATAAATTTCATACTTGTCATATTAGTGTGGCTTTAACGCTGATATTTGGAGTGGTAGAGCTAAACAAGATTATTTTGTGACTAGTCATTATTTGATAATGAATTTAAATTAAATAACTTTATTAGGATTTAGATTAATGGATGTGGATCATAGTGGTTTAGAAATCTATAATAAAATTATTGAAGTTTTAGAAGATTATGATATTTTGATAAAGTGATAAGTTTTACTTTAGAAATGCAAGTTCTAATAGTAAAGCTATAGAATTTTTTCAAAATAATTATCTTTATATAATAATTTGAAGTTTTTTTCACCAACGTTGTGCATGTCAGTTATTATTTAATTGTGAAAAGTGGTAGAAAACAATTAAAAAAATATTATAGAAAGGGATCTTTAGCTTGGATTACTAGTAGTAATAAAAGAAATGCTGAATTCAAGAAGCTTTATAAAATCAACATATGCTCCTAGAACTTTGCATTAGATATGCCTGTGATGGAATAGTACTTATTTAATGCTTGATTCAGGTTTACCTTATGCTATATAATATTTATTTTGTAGCAAATAATAGAGGTCCCATCTTTTGGTAGAAAATGATTAGATAGCTAAAGTATTTCATTCTTTTCTCAAATGTTTTTACCAGCCACTTTACAACTTTCTGGTGTTTTACCCTACTAGTCCATTGGTAATACATGCAATTATAAAAATTTCCGAGTTATTTACAAAAAAACAAAGATGATGAAATTTTCATGCACCATAAAAGCAATGGAAAATTTTTTTTTGAAATATTGGAGACCCGTTCCTTTCTTTATTGTTTGGTGCATATTTGATCCTAGAATAAATTAGCACGTTTTTAGAAATGGTCTTGACATTTAAGTGAAAATTTACAAACAATCATATATCAATCAAATAGAGAGGTAAAAAATAGTCTTTCGAAGTATATTTCCAATATGAAAACAGGTATGGGAACCCGCAGTCGCAAAGAGGCGAAATATCAGAGAAGCTGTAGCAGAAGAAACAAAGAAGACTATTCTCTTGGAATGCACTGAATAGCGCAGAACCGAGTCCGAAGCACAGCCTCCTCTTCAGACGCAACACCACCAACAACACAACAACTAATATGCTGTCCTCCATGGAGTCGCGAGTAATGAACTTCAACATTTTGGCAACCCCCGAAATGTTTTCAACGGTCACTTGATCTCTTAGAGTTATTGGAGAGCCAGAAAATGTATTTTTCCGGTATTATCAAGACTTGCCTTGGATGTTTTCGCTGTTCCTGTCTCAACCGTCTTATCCAACAAACATTTAGTGCAAGTGGAAGGATTTTTAAATGAAAGGAGGACTAAACTTGCTCCAAAAATGATTGAAGTCCTCACATGTCTTCGAGATTGGAACGATCGCGCCATCAAGATCAATACGAGGTTATCGACAATGCTTTATTAGAAACATTTCAATTTTGTAATATAGATGATACAGATGAGGGAGTTCCTAGTGAACCACCCCCAATTTAGTTGTTTTTAAAATGTATTGTAAATTAATTGTCAATTATTGCACTCTTTTTTCTTTAACAAGTTTTTCTCCCATTGGTTTTTCTTGGTGAGGTTTTTAACAGGCAATAATGTTTGTAATTTCTTATTTTATTTTTGATAAATGAATAAGTTCTAATTTTTCTTATATTACAATTTTATTTATTAAATTGAATTAATATTTGAAATGTTAACAAAAAAAAATTTGAATTGAATTGAATTATTGATATTTGAAAGTTAACTAAAAACAATTATTTTATAATTTTATTTGAAAAGATGAATTAAAACAAAAACAAAAAAAAAACACAAAAAAAAAAAAAAATCGGCTAACCCCCGGACCGTGCCTAACCCGGCGGTTAGGGCTGGCGGGCCGGGCTGGGCCAGGCAACTTTCCTTAATTGGGCGGCCTAACCCGGCCCGCCTTTGTTGCGGGCGGTTGAGCCCAGCCCGCCAAAACATGTAACCCGCCGCGGGCCGGGCCGGGCGGGTTACTTTTCACCTTTACACCGGTCATTCCCTTCAAAAGCCCTAACTTCTAGCCTTCAATTATTCACAGATTGATGTCTTAATGTCTAGCTTTTGAATGAACTGAAAATTATGTAACCCTACCTGGTAAAGGCGGCGGTCATGATTAAATGGTTGGGCTAGTTTAGGTTCCTAATCACTGAGAAAATATAGACATTAACACATATCATTTGGACATGGATCATTCTCATTTCTAACTCAATACAATTAATTATAATTAATTGATTTCTCACATATATCTCTCGGATTACTCCGATCATTTCAATTGTCTCTTCTCTCTCAAAATAATCTTTAGGACATACTCAGAATCTTTTCAATTGTTTTTCAAATTCTGGCATAGTATAAAATCCCTCCCACAATTCTAATACACGTTTTTCATCTGCTTCTATTAGAGGTGTTCAAAAAATGCAAAACCGAACCGAACCGATAACCGAACGAAAACCGGTTAACCGAAAAAAACGGTTCGGTTACGGTTCGAAAATTCAAAAAAACCGAATTTCCCTCTAACCTTTCGTTTTTGGTTCAGGAATTTTTCCGAACCGAAAAATCGGTTCGGTTCAAAAAAGCGGTTACCGGTTCGGTTAACCGCTTTTGAACACCCCACTTTCTATAATATCTCTTCGTTGCCAGTTACCCACTTGAGTGGCTCTCTTTGGTTTTTCCAATTAACTTGACAATTACAACGTTCCTTTTGGACAATCTTCCTTGGCGTTGTCAATTCAGTCACTAGTTACAAGATATATAATATACCAGATCACTAATTCCCTTTATGTTACTAGTCACAACCATGGCCAATGCTGCCATTACAAAGTTTACTGTTCTTCCATGGCTGGCTTACGGGAAGGGTTAGAACCAGGAAAAAGAAAGTGTTTATGGGATCACTCTTGTCACTGGCTGTGCAATAGCAATGTACTTATCACATGATTTAACTGTGATAGTATCCATGATAGCGTATGACATTTTTGCTTACCGCAAGCTCTGGAGTTGGAAGGGTATGAGGGCGGTTCCCGCATTTGCGTAGTCATCAGAAGACGACCACCAGAAGAGCTATGCAACTTATTCCCTGGCTTCTGTGGTCATGCAGTCATTCAATCTGACTCAATCCTACTATCGTAATTGTGACTAAGATGTTCCTACTGTTTATAGGATCCTCATAGAGACTTCATGAGTTTTTTGTTTTGATATATGTAGACGTAGAATGGCACTTACCCCTTTGGTTTTTGTGTTTAACAATCTCGGTGGCTTATAATAGCCAGAAAGAAGGAAGCTTCATGGCCTCTCTTTTCGACTTAGGTGTGCATTGTGCCACAAATTATAAACTTGTTTATCAATAAAAATTCTCTTCATCCATTCCTTGTTCTCGCAGTTCCAACTAAATATCTCTTCGTTTCCATTTACCCCCACTTGGATGGCTCTCTTGGTTTTTCCATTAACTTGACGATTACACGTTCTTTTGGACAATCTTCTTGGCGTTTGTCAAATTCAATCATAGTTACAAGATATATTATTTGGTGACGGGGGTGTTCAAGTCATTTGACGCACCTCATAATCCCCTACTCCCCTGGGTCTGAATCTGAATTGACAGTCGAATAAATCCTCTCAGTGCTAACCCTATTAGCAACCCAATGATTCAACTAAAAGCTCTTGAGTGATACACAAGAGTCCTAGTTGACCGGTTCATAATATACAGATATATATTATACGAATCGCTAATCCCTTTGTGTTACCAGTCACCAACCATGCCCAATGCTGCCATCACAAAGTTACTGTTCTTCCATGGTGGCTTACAGGAAGGGTTAGAATTAGGAAAAAGAAAGTTGTTTATGGGATCACTCTTGTCACTGGGTGTGCATAGCAATGTACTTATCACATGATTAAATCTGTGATAGTATATTTTTGCTTTACCTCAGGCTCTGGATTGGAAGGAGTATGAGGCGGTTTCCCATTTTTGCTGTTATCTTCAAAGAGTAACCACCACAAGTCTGTGCAACTTGTTCCCTACAGCTGCAGACTCGCATTCTCAGTGATTACCATTTTGTGATTTAGACTATGATTTTGTTATGTAAATAGGATGCCTTCTTAAAGACAAAGTCTTAATGTTTGAAAACAGTGGAATTGCTCATGTTTAATTTATTAAAAACTATCTATCTGTAGGATATGGCTGTAAATTCACTGGCATTAAAATTTATAGCCATCTGCCGTCTGTGGTTTCTCTCATTGTCTTGAGAGTGTTGTGCTTCTCTTTGGTTTTTCCAATAACCTGACAGTTTCAACTTACACAGTTCTTTGTTGTCAGTATTATTTGAATTCAACTTTGTGCAAATTCCATCATAATACAACAATACCTTTGCTGTCAAACTTAACTCTTCCAAGTTCAAGTTTAAAACATTTCTGTCATTTTACCAGTATTGAATGGTTAGTTCATTTCGGCTTTGTGAAGTCCAAAATGAAGGCCTTCTTGAGCGCTCACAGAAAAGTATGGCAAAAGGAAGCTTTACAGGATCACCTTTTCAGCTGTGTGAATTGCAGCACTCTTATTTTACAGGTACGTATGGAACTGTGTGACAGTATGGTTCATGTTCTTCGATTTGTTTTGAATAAATGACTGGAAGAGATATCATTCTTTTCTATAACTATCGAGACCAAAGCCACAAGGGTGTGCGCTTTTACCCCCTCAGCTGCGCACTTGCAGGGGAAACAATTCCAGCTGTTTCTATTGTTGCAATTATGGTTATTTCTAATATGTTATCAAAGTGTAGAATACAGCCTCCATAGTAGCTAAGTTTGTTAAAGGGTCATTTTAGACCCTCATAGCAAAGCTTTAGGCCAATAGTTGCCTGATGACATGAAAAATATAACAAACTACTTCTCACTTCCTCAACTTCAAATTTATGGTATAGCATTTGCCATTTTCCACAAATGCAAGAGGCAACGAAGGGAAACATATTTGCATCACTGAGTGTTGCTGCAAGGAAATTCAAACTTTTACCAAGTAAATGATACATAATATGGATCAGCACCTTCTTTGGCTAGCCACCCGAGTTCGATCCACCGGTGTAGGATAGGGGCAAAAACTAATTGGGCGATGCCCCGGCCACCCCACCCCCCACACACAAAAATCAACGTACATAATATGGAAGTTTGTTGACATAACTTGAAGAACTTGTACAAAACCTCGATAATAAATTTAAGAATCAGACACATGTGTTGTACGTAAAAATAGACAAAAGAGAAAGGATATATGTCGAACTAGAATAAATACATTAGAGGCCTGATCTCATTACAAAAAACAAAAACAGTGTATGTATGATCAACATTCTAATGGTTGATTCACTTGATCATCCGTGTATACAACTTTAATTTTACCAGCTGCTGCAGAAAGTCTTTGGCAACTGGCATGATGCTTTTAAGGAAACAAATATTGGACTAACAAGTTTTAGAGAAGAAATTACTGAAACTGCAAAAAAGACTCTTAAGGGGGAAAAAGAGTGACTTTGATATGTTCAATTTCCCAAAATGATGTAAAGTAACATTGTGACCTCTTCTATTGGCAAGAAGAGGCCAAGGAGATGTGAGCAACAGTTTCTAAAACAGAGATATGTTAACACATACCTTAATTAATCATCTGTTGTGAAAAAAAATACTTTGATCAACTGGCAAACACGTCATAGTGCCACTCCTCGGCGACTCTTTTTCATCCTTCCATCCCTGAAAAAAAAAAAATGTTTTATCTCAAAATAAGTAGTTAAGCAGAATATCTCTCAAATCAGCATAACAAGCTGTAGAATGCATAAAAGTACCATTAAACTTTTATGACTATTCAAAACTTTCTTTATCCATCTCCACCTAAGTATTATAAAATAAATGTGCCTCATTCCAAATATGATAAACTAGTTTGATATATATGTCTCTCTGAACCTACCAGAAAAGCTAAAATATACAAAAAAGAAATCAGATGTGCAAAATGAAACCTCATCAGGAATGTACTCACATCAGCAAGTAGTTAACTACTTGGATAAGCTAAATTTTGAAAGAATGGCGCAGCCTGGTCACCACCCAACAAGAAATAAGGATGCCTCAAAGCACAGCAGCTGATAGACGTCCTCTTCCGAGAAACCTCTCTCTGAAATAAGCTTTGTGGCTAGATCCACCCCTACCCGAGTCAAGATCAAGAATGTGAAGTCAGGCCTCAACCGAGTGTACTCTCTCCATTTATTCAAGTCATATTATCTGTCTTTATTTCTGACTTGAAATTCTTTAAGCCTGCGTAGACCTCAAGGTTGGTATTGCCATTTGCAAGAGTACAATCCCAGCCGAGTACATATCAAACAGATCAGGACTATTCAGCTGCAACAATAATTTCAAACTCAACTTTAGTAATGTTTTGGACAACATTCAGTTTTCTACTATAGCTTCCAAAGGAATCCATGTATCGTCAAGGATACAATTTTCCTATCTATATTCATGCATATATTAAGGTGGAAGCTATAATACCTGCCAGAGAATAAGAAAAAAAGCAGCAACAGGCTCAGGAGGACTGGTGTTTTCTCAGGTAGTACATAAGTTCAGGAGGACAATAATCAGGATCAAGCAGAGTAGGTTGGGTACATAATTTTTGCCAATCCGAAGATCAGTAGCTGCTCCAAAGTCTATAAGCTTGATCTGTCCCTTCTTTGTCACTACTATTGGCTGGCTTTACATCCCGGTGAAAATGCCTGTGTCATGGATTTTTTTGAGGGAAGAAATAATTGGGCGCATTATTGCTTGATAATTAATGCACTCCTTTTCGTTGAATCTGCACCTTCCAACACCGTCCAACATATAAGACTCAAGTTAAAAGGGAAGTTGCGGTCTTTCATGTAATCAGCAGACTTCGATTTCCCTGTCACATGGACATCCCTACAATTAGTGCAGCAAACATAATTTAGAAACTCTGTACATCAACTAACGGTAACAAAACATAAATTTAGTATTGTGTTTTAAGTAGATGATAAACGGCATATCATTCGTTCAGGATAATACACTAACATTAATGCGAAGCTCATAAATTCAATAGTAAGTTTATCATCCTAGCTCTGCATCTCAAAGAGTCCTCGTGACCATGCAATACACTTTTCTAATCAAAGGAAGTTGAATATGAAAAGACTTTCAAATTGTATTTGAAGTGCTTATTATAATTTGAATTGAGTGGAGTACCTCAATTTCCAAACAAGCCCCTTGCCACCTTTCGTAAACTGAGAGTTTGTTTTGTCTGCAACAAAACTTCCGAGGAACTCCGCACATGTTTCCGGAGCAGCTCTTGATAATCTATAATTAAACCATCTTCATAATCACCACATTCTTCACCCCCTGAACTCCAACTCCTTCATGCTGTTCCAATCGATGAAAATCAATAATTCGAAAAAGATGATAATACTTCTATACATTAAATCATCAGAAGAGAAAAATAATAAAAAAGTACAACAAACGTTATATATAAAAGCAATGGTAGAATGAACTACCTTCTTAGAGAATGACTTTTTCCTTGAACCTGCTCTCTACTCTAGTGATCTGCCCTTTCCCTTTCTCTGTCCACTCTCTTCAACAGTCACATTCTTTGGAACAATCACTCCAGAATACACAACCAAAAGACCCTCTCCTAGTTTATCCCCTATCACAAAATCAGTCCTTTCAAGTTCCTCCTTCCAATCAAGCTGTCAAAACCCAATTGCAGAGGAGCTAGAACGTATGCATCAATGGCACCTACAGAACACCAGGCCTTGCAGTCAAATATATCCATGTCAACCCAGCAAATGCAAGAAACCCCCATCTCTGAACATCTGATAGTTCTTCGGTAGCTCATGAATTCCACCAAACCATGTGAAAAATGACTTGAGAAAATGACTGGTCCAAGATCATCTGGGATGTTGCCAAAAAATGCATGGCATCTTCCAGGATTACTTCTGAAACGATTTGTCAAAGAAGAGAGATTAGTTTGGGAAGTGGGTTTTAAGGAGAGAAGCAAATATCTTGGGTTTCTGTTGAAGAGTAATTGTTGTTGGAGACAGAGTGAAGCCATACTATACTGGTAGTCTGGCACTACAAGAAGAGCTAATGTTTTGAGTTGTTTTGTTTTTGTTCAAGAGTCTAAGAGGTTGGTCTTGTGCCACGTGCCATGCTTAGATCTATCCATTTAGCAAGAAATATGTGGTCCAAGAACAGCTTATTTCTTTCTAAGTCTCCAGCAACCTGATAAGTTGCCTCTTTCCTTTTGAAAAGACATGAGGACTTTTTCATTAAGGATTGATCATGTCTTCCTATTACTATAATATCTACAAATTTATGTGGGATTCCAGAAAATAGCATTCCTCAGTCCATCCGACAAAAAGTAACCTGTTGATTGCTAATACCCAAAAAGAAAAGCCAACATATTCTAGGAGATATGTAGAAATAAAGATACCATGCTGATTGCTAAAGCATATAACCTTCATCTGAGGAGGATAAAGTACTTGAGACTCATATGGGAACAAGGATCTAAGAGTCGTGCGAAACAATGTTTATTTATAGCACAGAATGTAATACAACATAGAGTAGTTTGTCTACGAGTAAGATACTTCAAATTATGCCACCATAGTAGATCCACTATCGATTGGTCTAGTAATCCCTTGAAAACCTCAACCCGAGGATGATACAAAGCTAGAATAGGGGCTACTACTCTGAAGAATGGATCCAGGCCTCACATAAGTAAGTCGACAAATGGGTTTATATTGTTCTTTGGATTGCAGCTGGAGAATCCGAAAGTGGCATCTCAGTCCATCGCTTGTCAAAGTTAGCAATGCAGTGCTTCCCTGCAACATCGGGACGAAAACTGGTGGGATTCTCTTGCCTCCAATTTCTTCCAGTTGACTGATTTGAACCACTTGTGTTGCTTAATTTCCTCACTTCCTCTGGTCCAGTACCAAGGCGCTTGCCGGTTCCTTTTGTAGTAGCTGAAACACAAACATTTTCTTCAGCTTTTCATTCATTAATGATAATAACAATATCGATTAGCAATGCAGGAGTCCAGGCCACAAACCCCTTCAAATAAAGAAGAAGGATTAAAGAACCCAAACTTCTGTTAAGGTCACCAATAAACTGTCACTTCAAAACCATACGTATCCCATATGGATCCTCAAATACAGAATTGAATGTTTACACTACACATGAAAAATCTTTACATGACACAGTTGGGTGTGGATAATTCCACATATGGCCATCATACCACTCATTATCTCAACAAGAAAGATACAATGTTCAATGTTGTTTTAGGAATAGAATAAAAGAAACACTTTTGCGAGGCATTAATTTCTACCCCTTTCAATAGAGCATGTGCTTCACTGGACAAAAACCGGCAGCTTGATCTTATCCTTAACTATCTTTTCTGAACTTTTGCCTGTTCCCACCAATAAAAGGAGGCTGCACAATTGAAAACAAAGCTAACAATGAGTATAAATTCCAAAAGAAATACGGTACAGATCACAAAAGAATAGTCATTGAAGAATGCCAACCTTCCCAGTGAGCATCTCATACAAGAATTCCCACATCCCACCAGTCTGCAGCCTTATCATGGCCCTTTCCAAGAATAATTTCAGGTGGCATATATTCAATTGTACCGCACATAGAGTTTGATCTTGTATTTTCATCAAATTGCTTTGCTAAGCCAAAATCAGTAAGCATTACCTGTATTTAAAATGAGTTAAATGTCAGAACTTTATTTTCCACTTCTATTTTGTGCTATTTGTGGAATAAGAGCGAGTTTAAGACAATTAATGCCCTTAGCCTCCCCAAGTCACTGTATCAATAAGACAAATAAATAGAGAGAGAGAAAAGAGAGTACATGGCCATCTGCATCCAAAAGAATATTTTCAGGTTTAAGATCCCTATGCATTATGCCCTTGTGTATGAAGGTGGGAAACGGCAGAAACAATCTCAGCAGCTATATACGTGCCAGACCCTCTCTAAACAAAATCGCAGGTGTTAATCAGCCTAATGCTTGGGTTCCAGAAACCATCCAAATAAGAAAGAACAACAACCTGAAAAGGCCGTGGCGGTAGAGCTGGAAAAAAGGTGTCCCCCATTTATGAAATCCGCACAAGGTATAATCTATTTTGGTCTGCGTGTCAAGAAAAACTTAAATTTAATCTTCTAAGTTAAAAAAAAAAAAAATCTATATATGGCAAAAATTGAGATATTAAAGTTGCAATCTATTCTCCTATTCAATCATGGTGATGGTTGTAATACTTCAAAGAAACACTTAGAGCATTTCATAATCACTATGAAGATTACTTGAATGAATATTGAGCTGGACAATAAAGGGGTGATCTATTTTCGTCAA
Organism: Pistacia vera; assembly: GCF_008641045.1. Lineage (NCBI taxonomy): Eukaryota > Viridiplantae > Streptophyta > Magnoliopsida > Sapindales > Anacardiaceae > Pistacia > Pistacia vera. The sequence goes on along the minus strand of NW_022195543.1, from coordinate 853,546 downwards.
AATATCCCTCTCAGCTTTCAGTTATTCAGCATGATTCTTCCCATAATCTTGTCCTTTCGCATAACCTTCATCGCATATATTTCTGAGGTATGCTTCTTCCTCACCTGATACACCCTTCCAAATGCACCCTGCCCAACAACCTTCAAAACTTAAAATCCTCAATGCCTACACTAAGGACCTTATTAGAACATCCATCGAAATTTCAAAAGCCATCACTGGAAACAACCTCCTCAACGAGGATTCCCCAAATTCTTTGATGGACTCTCCCTTGAACACAGTCCAGTAGTTCCTCTGAATCCTCTGTCTCATGTAGAGTGAGCTTGTTCAATTTCAATGATTCACTAACACAAGAAGAAGGGCCAACCAGAGAATGTGACGTTGTAAATGACAACTGGATCTTCATAATTACTCACTCACTTCAGCTATATCCAATACAGAATTTTCCAATCACCACAAATTAATGAGGTCTGAACTGGAACAGAACCAATACATCAGAGAAACCAGCTCAACTGTATCAGAACAACATCATCTGCAGTGTTCACAGGAAAAAATAGCTGCGTCTGGAGTGGTTGCACATGCGGGATTTAGTCAAACCAGGCAACTGAGTCTGAGGAAACCAGTTTACCAAGTTTTATCTAAGGACACCAAATGAAGATGGTAAGCATCACCAAAATGGCTAAATTCCCCCAAAATTCTCCAAAACCAATGCAGTTAAGGACTCAAATATGGCCTTAATTAACAAGAAGGGCACGTATGCAACTGGAGTCCCTAGAAACTTTGGCAGTAAGCAAAGAAATCCACGAGAAGAAGTAGCTCTTGTTTCCCAATTTGCAGGAAACAACAGATGATGCTTCAGTAGTTCTCAAATTCATGAAGATCAAGTTGTCAAGTCTGAAATTAAATGCAAAACAAAAGCACAAAATCAGCTTCTTGAAAATGAAAAAAAAAAAAAAAAAAAAACACACACACACACACAGTGGCATCAGTATTCATCTCTATAAAAAAGATCAACTCTGATCAATCCTAGCCAGAGTATTAAAAAGAGAAAAAAAAAAAAAAAAAAAAAAAAAAAAAAAAAAAAAAAAAAAAAACAGAACTTGAAGAGGCAAATACATACACGTAAGCTTCATACAGAAACCAAACGACACATACCATGGAACGCAAACCCAACAGAGATATAATTTTTACAAACAGAAAAACTAACCCAAATCCTAAGAAACCCTTTTATAACATGATAGAAGAAAGACAAAAACATCATCTTTCAAACCAAATCTTTAAGAAAAAAAAAAACGTGTTGAATTCTGAACATAAAAACAAGAAATCTACATGCTTACGTATTCCAAACGTCTCTTAACAACCAAACATGCAAAGAAAAAAGAAAAGAGAGAGAATGCGGGCACCTGGAGAGGACGCGGAGGAGGAACAACAGCACCAAAGATTGAAACTTTATGAAGAAATAAATAATGGAATATTCGAACGAGCTGCAGTTATATAAGGAACGTGAATAGCTCTTTCAAGGCAATGCTTGGTTTTGGAGAAGAAACACGTGGCGTGGGGGGAGTGGTTGATTGGATGGGCTGTATGGAATAAGGAGCTGGAGGACTTGGAGGAGCAAGTTAGAATATGCGATTTGGATTGGGTGGCTGCTTGATAATGCTGACCGGATTACAGCTTGTACGCTAAACCTTTTGACCATCGTAAATATCATTTTGCCCCTCACCTTTTCACTTTTTTCAAAGACGGGACTTTCTTCCTTTTGGTATTTTGTGAAGGGTTTATAACAGTGCCACCCTTGAGGTTTGACACGTTAATTTCCCCTACCTCCCAATAGCATTTTTTCTTTTTTTGGGTCAGCTTACATACACCTCAACTAGGGTGGGCGGGTCTGGGTACCCATCCAAAATCAAAGGAATCGGAATTGAAACCCGAACTAGTCGGTTCCTTTGATTTGGAACCAGAACCGTTGGTTCCGATTACGGTTCCGTTACAGGTTCCGGTTCTAGTTCTGGGTACCCTAAAAAATATCAGTTATCCACCTTTTTTTTTAAATGACAAATAAACCCTTATAAAATTATAATTATACCCCTAACAATTAAGTGCAAAACATTAAATAATATATTTATTTATATTTACTTGATATTTGATTGATTATAAGTATTTAATTGTTTATTTTCATCGATAATAAATATTTAGAAGCTATTATTTAACATAAGTATCTTAATGTATATTAATTTCTTAATTAAGTAATAAGTGAAACTTAAATATTAATAAAAATATTTTTAAAAACTTATCTTTTAATGAAAATTAATAAGACTTTTGATACTTACATTAAAAAAACCAAAATTTTCTTATATATTTATATGATATGTAAAATATCAAAAACAAACCCCATATGCAAAATATCAAAAAAACCCTATTCTTTAATATCATATCAATTTAGCCCAGGTTCCTTTGATTTGGAACCGGAACCGCACAATATCGGTTCCAATTTTTTGGAACCAGAACCTATTCTATTACGGCCGGTTTTGGGTAGGAACCGGAACTAATACCCAGGTACCTGTCGGTTCCAGTTCTATCCTAAAATTTTGCCCACCCCTAACCTCAACTAAATGAACAATCCAGTAAATTCTCTCAGTGACCACCTCTATTAGTGCATAGGGGCTCGAACTCATGAATCTATATTGGATCTCTTTGCTCTTTTATCATTAAATCAACCAATTGTGGTTTTCCAATGACCTTTCTGACCATTAAATGTAATTGTCAAGGGATATAAAAGATATTTTGAATAAACTATTACCATCTTTGAGCAAACTACTCATCGTTTTTTGTCAAACTTCACCATTTATTTGAAATATCTTTTTTACTTGGTTATATTTAGTTTTCCAAAATCTTTCTTAGGAGGTATAAGCGATAATTTCCCAAATTTTGAGTGAAAAAAGATTTTGCACGAAATATAGGGGTGACAATCAATTAACTCATAAAAAATCCTCCCTAACAAATGAATGAGTTGATCTCAACTATTTGTAACTGAAATCTTTAACATTTATCAAACTTGTTTGAGCATTTACTTTTGGGTTGGTGGAAAAATAAGCAAGATNACGATTACAACGTTCCTTTTTGGACAATCTTCTTGGCGTTTGTCAAATTCAATCATAGTTACAAGATATATATTTTGGTGACGGAGGGTGTTCAAGTCAGTTTGTACGCACCTCGATTAATCCCCGATTAATCCCCTGGGGTCTGATCTGAAGTTGACAGCCGAATAAATCCTCTCAGTAGCTAACCCTATTAGCAACCCAGATGGATTTAACTTAAAATCTCTTGAGTAATACACCCAAGAGTCCTAGTTGACCGGTTCTTATAATATACAAGATATATATTATACGAAATCACTAATTCCCTTTGTGTTACCAGTCACCAACCATGACCAATGCTGCCATCACAAAGTTACTGTTCTTCCATGGTTGGCTTACAGGAAGGGTTAGAATTAGGAAAAAGAAAGTTGTTTATGGGATCACTCTTGTCACTGGGTGTGCAATAGCAATGTACTTATCACATGATTTAATCTGTGATAGTATATTTTTGCTTTACCTCAGGCTCTGGAGTTGGAAGGAGTATGACGGCGGGTTCCCAATTTTTGCTGTTATCTTCAAAAGAGTACCACCACAAGTCTTGTGCAACTTGTTCCCTAGCAGCTGCAGACTCGCATTCTCAGTGATTACCATTTTGTTTTCGGTTGCTGCTGTTGTGATTTAGACTATGATTTTTGTTAATGTAAATAGGATGCCTTCTTAAGAGACACACACAGTCTTAATGTTTGAAAACAGTGGAATTGCTCATGTTTAAGTTATTAATAAACTATCTATCTGTATAGGATATGGCTGTAAATTCACTGGCATTAAAATTTATAGCCATCTGCCGTCTGTGGTTTCTCTTCATTGTCACTTGAGAGTGTTGTAGCTTCTCTTTGGTTTTTCCAATAACCTGACAGTTTCAACTTACACAGTTCTTTGTTCGTCAGTATTATTTGAAATTCAAACTTTGTGCAAATTCCATCACTAATAACAATACACCTTTGCTGTCAAACTTAACTCTTCCAAGTTCAAGTTTAGAAACATTTCTGTCATTTTACCAGTAATTGAATGGTTAAGTTCATTTCGGCTTTGTGAAGGTCCCAAAGATGAAGGCCTTACTTGAGCAGCTCACAGAAAAGTATGGCAAAAGGAAGCTTTACAGGATCACACTTTTCAGCTGGTGTGCAATTGCAGCATACTTATTTTAAAGGTACGTATGGAACTGTGTGACAGTATGGTTCATGTTCTTCAGATATTTTGTTTTGAATAAATGACTGGAAGAGAGTATGCATTCTTTTCTATAACAATATCGAGACCAAAGCCACAAGGGATGTGCAGCTTTTACCCCCTCAGCTGCGCACTTGCAGGGGAAACAATTTCCAGCTTGTTTCTAGTTGTTGCAATTATGGTTATTTCTAATATGTTAATCAAAGTGTTTAGAATACAGCCTCCATAGTAGGCTAGATGTTGTTAAAGGGGTCATTTTAGACCCTCATAGCAAAGCTTTAGGCAGCAATAGTTGCCTGATGACATGAAAAATATAACAAACTACTTCTCACTTTCTCAAACTTCAAATTTATGGTATAGCATTTGCCAGTTTCCACAAATGCAAGAGCAACGATAGGGAAAAGAGCAACGATAGGGAAACATATTTGCATCACTGAGTGTTGCATGCAAGGAAATTCAAGACTTTTACCAAGTAAATGATACATAATATGGATTCAGCTACCTTCTTTGGCTAGCCACCCGAGTTCGATCCACCAGGCGGTAGGATAGGGGCAACAAAAACGTAATTGGGCGACTTGCACAGCCGCCCACCCCCCCGCGCTCCCCGCAAACAATATCAAAAAAAGAAGAAAAAAAAAAAAAAAAAATAAACGGTACATAAATGGAAGTTTGTTTGACATACACTTGAGAACGTACAAAACTCGATAATACAAATTTTAAGAGAATAAGGGATCACCAGTGAGTGTACGGTAAAGAGAGGACACAAAAGAGCCAAAGGAGTATAATGCGAACCATCGAATTTCATGTAGACATTAGAGAGGGGGGGGGGGCAGCTGGAGGCTCATGACAGAACATAACAGCAAACAACACGATTCGGTATGTATGATCAAAATTCTAATGGTTAATCCACTGATCGATCTCGTGTATGAATCTATGAATTTTGAGCATAGCTGCTGGGGATGTAAGAGTACGTTGCAAACTGCATTGATGGCTTTTAAGAAAGCCAATATTGGGAAGGCTAAAATACGCAATGGTTTAGAAGAAGGCAATAGGATTAACTGAAACTGCAAAGACAGGACTCTTAAGGGGGGGAAAAGGGAACATTGAATATTGTTCAATTCCCCAAACAAATGAGTAAGTGAACATTGTGGGATCCTTTGTAGGCGCAAGGAAAAGAAGGCAAGAGAGTATGTGGGCGCGAACAGTTTCTTAAAACAGCGATGTAAGAGAGTTACACAGCAGACTTTAATTAATCAATATGTTGTTCGCAAAAAATATACTTTGGATCAACTGGCAAAAAAAACACGTCCATAGTGACAATCACTATTCGGCAGCGTGGCAACTTTTTACATCCCTTCCACCCTGACGCATAAAAAAAAAATGTTTTATTCAAAATGACAAGTAGTAATTGACGCCTAGGAGCAAACGATCTCTCGTGAGAATTCCCGGCTAACACGCTGTAGGAATCTGCATAAAGAAGTTGTAACTCATATAAAGAACCTTTTATCGTATGACATTCAAACTATCTTTGATCCATCGTCCAACCTAAGTATTTAACAATAATATAGTGCCTCACTTCAAAGTATGATATACTTAGTTTGATATTATGTCTTTCTGACACTACCAGAAAAGCTAAAAATATACAGAAAAAGAAATCGGCATGGCGGAATGAAACCTCATCGGATGTACTCACATCAGCAAGTAGTAACACTTGGATAAGCTAAATTTTTTTTTGAAAGAATGGCACAGCCTGGCTCACCACCCAATAACAAGAAAAGGATGACCTCAAAGCAAGCAGCAGCGTATAGTGACGTCCCGCTTCCGGAGGAAACCTCTCTCTGAAAATAAGCCTTTGTGGCTAGATCCCAAATCCCGAACCCGAGATCAAATCAGAATAGGTAAGGTACAGGCCATCGAAGAGTGTTAACCTACTCTCCATTTATTCAAAGTCATATTAGTGTGTTCTATATTTCTGACTTGAAAATTCTTTAAGCCTGCTGTAATCCTCCAAGGTGGTATTGCCATTGCAAAGCGATATCCAGTAATCCCAAGCCGAGGTACATATACAAAGATCATGGATATTCAGCTGCAACAATAATTGTGCAACACCAACTACTCAACTATGTACTGTTTGGACAACATTCAGTTTCTCCTAAAGCTTCCAAAAGGAAATCCAGTATCGTCAAGGATACAATTTCCATATTATTTCATGATATATAAGGTGAAGCTATAATACCGCCAGAGACATGGGAGAAAAAAAACGCAGCAACAGGCTCAGGAGGAGGGACTTGGTTTTCAAGGTAGTACATATAGTTCAGGAGGACAATAATCAGGATCAAGCAGGAGTACGGTTGGTACTAATTTTGCCAATCCGAGATCAGTAGATGCTCAAAGTCTATAAGCTTGATCTGTCCTTCTTGTCACTACTACAATTGGCTGGCTTTACATCCCGGGTGAACAATAGTGCCGTGTCATGGATTTTTGGGGGAAAGAAATAATTTGGGGGGCATTATTTGCTTGATAATTAATGCCACTCCTTTTCGTGAAATACTGCACTTCCAAACCACGTCCGAACATATAAGACTTACAAGTAAAAGGAAGTTGCGGGTCTTTCAATGTAATCAGCAAGACTTCGTATTTCCCTGTCACAGGACATCCCACATTAGTGCAGCAAACCATGACTTTAGAAAATCTCGTACATCAACTAACGGTAGGACAAAACATAAATCATGTAGTAGTTTTAAGTAGATGATAAAACGGCATATCATTCGTTCAGGATAAATACACTAACATTAATGGAAGGCCCTAAAACATAATAGTAGTTATATATCCATAGATCTTGTCTCATCAGAGGTCCTCGTGACCATGCAATACACCCTTTTCTATCAAAGGAAGTTGAATATGGTAAAAGACTTTCAAATTGGATTGAAGTGCTTATTTAATGAATTTGAGTGTGAGTAGGTACCCTCAAATTTACATATCAAGCCACTTGCCACCTGTCGTCACAATGGAGTGTTTTGCCACCTGCGAAAGAAACTCGAGGAAACTTCCGCAACATGGTTTCCGGAAGATCTTGATAATTATAATTAAAACCATCTCTTCATAATCACACATTCTTCAGCCCCCTGGAACTCCAACTTTCACCTGCATTGTTCCAATCGATGAAAATCAATAAGTCAGAAAAACAGATGATAAACTTCTATACATTAAATCATCAGACAGAGAAAAAATAATCAAAAAAGTAACAACAAAGAACTTAATATAAAGCCAATGGTAGAATGAACTACCTTCTAGAATGACTTTTCCTTGAAACTGCATCTAACTCTAGTGATCTGCCTCTTCCCTTCTCTGTCCACTCTCCTTCACACACAATCACTGTGGAACATCAACTAGAAACCATACCAAAAGACCTTCTCCTAGTTATCCCCCTAACACAAACTAGTCCTTTTCAAGTTCTCTTCAATCAGCTGTCAAAACCCAATTGCAGAGGAGCTAGAACGTAGCATCAATGGACCTACAAGAACACCAGGCCCGGCAGCTAAATATATCCATTGTCAAAAACCAGCAAATGCACGAAACCCCCATCTCTGAACATCTGAATTCTTGGTTAGCTCATGAAATCACCAAACCAGATTGAAAAACTTGGAACTTGAGAAAAGACTGGTCAAAAGATCATCTGGGAGTGTTTGCAAAAAATGCATGGTCTTCCAGGATACTTCTGAAACGCGATGGTCAAGAAGAGAGATTAGTTTGGGAAGTGGGTTTTAAGAGGAGAGAAGCGAAAATAATCTTGGGGTTCTGTGTGAGAGTAATTGTTGTTGGAGGACCGAGAGAACGCCATACTATACTGGTAGTCTGGCACTACAAAGAAGAGCTAATGTTTTGAGTGGAGTTTGTTTTTGTTCAAGAGTCTAACGAGGTTGGTCCTTGTGCCACGTGCCAGCTAGATCTATCCATTTAGCAGAATATGTGGTCAAGAACGGTATTCAGTTCTACGTCTCCAGCAACCTTGATAGTTGCTTCTCCTTTGAAAAGACAATGACGGACCTTTCATTAGGATGGATCATGTCTCTAAGTTACTATAAAACTATCATACACAGATTCACCAGAAAAATAGCATCTGCCAGTCATCCGACAAAAAGTAACTGTTGATTGCTAATACCCAAAAAAAAAGAAAGCCAACATATTCTAGGGGCAGATAGTAGAAATAAAGATAACATGCTGATTGCTAAAGCATATACCCTTCATCTGAGAGGATAAGAAGACTTGGAGGCATCAATGGGAACGACAAGGATCTAAGAGTCTGCAATGAAACATAATGTTTATCAAGTTTATAGCACAGAATGTAATACAACGACTAGAGGTAGTTTGTCTACGAGTAAGATACTTCAATATATGAACGCACCTAGTAGATCCACTATCGATTGGTCTGTAGTAAATCCTGAAAACCTCAACACCGGGGATGACAAGCAGAATAGGGGCTTCTACTCTGAAGGTGGATCCGCAGGCCCTCATAGTAAAGTCGACAATGGGTTTATATTGTTCTTTGGAGATGCAGCTGGAGAATGCCGAAGTGGCATCTCAGTCCATCGCTTGTCAAAGTTAGCAATCGTAGTGCTCCGGCAGAACATTCGGACGAAAATCGGTTGGATTTCCTGCCTCCAATTTCTTCCAGTTGACTTATTCGATGAACCACTTGTGTTGGTTAAAATCCTCACTTCCTCTGGTCCAGTACCAAGGCGCTTCGCGTTTCCTTGTAGTAGCTGAAAACAACACAACAATTTTTCTCAGCTTTTCATTCCTTGCAAATGATAATAAACAATATCGATTAGCATATGCCAGTCCCAGGCCACACACCCCTTCAAATAAAGAAGAAGGAATTAAGAAGTACACAAACTTTCTGTTAGAGTCACAATAAAAGAACTGGATCAGCTTCCAGAACCACTAAGTCTATCAGGAGGATGCCTCAAATTACAGAATTAGGAATGTGTACACCTTATTACCCTGAAAAACATGCCACTCTTTGACATTTGACACCAGTTGGGGTAGGAATAAGCTCTCAAAATATTGCCCATCAGACCACCATCGCACTTATATCAAACAAAGAAAAAGATTTACAATGTCAATGTCGTGTTAGCGGGGAGGGAATGAGAATAGAAAGGAAAAGAGACTGTACTGGAGGCATTAAAGGGTCTACCCCTTTCAATAGGGAATGTTGCTTCACTGGACAACTTGCCGGCAGGCTTGATTTAACCGCCCTTAACTATCTTTGCTGAACGTTGTTTGTTGCGGGTTCCAACAATAACACGGAGAAGGACTGCACAAAAATGAAACGCCAAAAGGGCTAGGAATGAATAATGGGTATAAAATTCCCGAAAAAAAAGAATCAGGTGTACAGAAATCACAAGAAAAAGAATAGTCAGATTGGAATAGAATGACAACCTGTCCCAGCTGAAGCAATTGCTAATACAAAGAAATCCCCACACTACACCGACAGCTCTGCAGCCTTATCATGGCCCTTTGCCACAGGAATAAAGTTCGGCGGCAATATATTCAACTTGTACCGCCACACTAGGAGTGTGAGTCTGAGTATGTGTTCCATACAGAAATTGCATATTGATAGAGGCCCAAATATCAGTAAAGCAATACTGATGTTAAACATGGGTCGAAATGTCGAATATATTGTCCACGTTATTATATTGTGCATTTGGGCCGGTTGGGCAACTAAGAGCGAGGGTTTTTGGTAAGACAAGGTGAATGGACCTTAGCCTCCCAGTCAGGCTGTGTACTCAATTAAGGACAAGGAATAAGAGAGGAGACGAAAAAGAGAGTTCAGGGCCCATTCTGCAAGCCAAAAAAAGGTATTTTCAGGTTTAAGAATCCTATGCATGATTGACCCTTTGTATCGAAGGTGCGGGAAACGACAGAAACAATCTCAGCAGAATATATTAGCGGGCCAAGATTGCCTCTCTAAAACGAAAAATCGTATTAAGGTGTTACATCAGCCCTAAGTGGGTCCTTGGAGGCGTTCCAGAAAACATCCAAAATAGAACACGAACAATACTCAAACATCACTGGAAAAGGCCGATGGCAGGTAGAGCTGGAAAAAAAAGTGTCCCGCCATTTTATGAAGATCCAGCACAAGGTAATGGCTGATGGTTGTGGTCTGCGTGTCGAAAGAAAAAACGTAAAATTTAATATTTTCTCAATGAGTTATTAACACAAAAGGGAACAAAATCTATATAGTGTGTGGCAAGAAAAAGTGGTATTATTAATCAGTGTGCAATCTATTCCCTAGCAAAGATATGTGGTGGTTGATAATACTTCAAAGAATACAGCTTAGACGCATTTCATACTATCCATCGCATGAAGCCTTACTGGAAGTGAATAGTTGTGGAAGGTCAGCTGTGAGGACAATAAAGAAGGTGGGTATGCAGTCTACATTTTCGTCAAAAATAGTCCCGTCTCGGCCGGTCATGTATTAAGATCATGGTTCTTCTCCATAAACTCTTGTCTTGAGCATAACATTCATCGCGATATAGTTTCTGTGAGGTAGGCTTCTCAGTCACCTGGAGTACACCCTTCCAAAGGCAGCTGCCAACACACCTTCAACAAACTGTCAAATAACTACCTTTCAATGCTCCAAATACGGACCGATCATTAGAGAGATCACATACAGCGTGAATTGTCGCATGGATGTGTCCTATCACTGGGAAAAGAACAAGCCCCTCGGCCTCCAACCGAAGGGATTACCCAAAATTGATCTCTGATCGGGCGACATTCTCCCTGGACACAAGTGCAGTAGCTTCACTTGGATGAATCTTACCTTTATCCACAGTCGAGTGAGGTTGTTCAGCCGCTATTCATGATTTCACTAACGCAAGAAGAGGGGCCACATCCGGTGAGAAATGTGACGGTTGTAAATGAATCAGAGGGTGTCTCATAAAAATTATCCGCACTCCACCAGTGTCAGCGAATAGTCGCGAATACAGATTTTCAAGAATCACCACCAAATATTACCGAGGGTACATGAAGTGGAAACAGAAAGCCCTACATTTCGCAGAGAAATCACAGGCCAACTGAAGTCAGACACAAACATCATCGCAGTTGCACAGTGAAAATCAAACTAGCTGGCGTCGGGCAGTGGTTTGGACATGCGGATTAAGTGCAAACCCAGGCAACTGAGTATGAGAGGAAAAAACCATGTTTACAAAGTTGTAGTAATCCTAAGTGAGACAGCGTCACAAGAAAGAATTGTTAAGCAATCACCCACAACAAAGGGGCTTGTAATCCCCCAAAAGTTCCTCCGAAAAAACATGCACAGTTGATGGGAGTCAAATAAATGGCTTGAATTAACAAGACCAAGAGGGCGAAGTATGCAAATGGAGCCCTAGGAAAGAGTTTGGCAGTAAGCAAAGAGAAGAGCAATACTCCACGATGGAAGAAGAAGGGCGCTCTGTTTCCAAATTTGCGCGAGGGAACATCAAGAACGCGAAGAAGAATGCGTCAGTAGGTGTTCAGAAATCAGGAAGGATCAAGTGTCAATGTCGTGAATATTAAAATGCACAAAAACACAAAAGAACAAGAAAATCCAAAGCTTCTTGAAAAGTGAAAGAGAAATAAAAAACAAAAAAAAAAGAAAATGACGCCGTTGGACAGTCAGTAGTCATCTCTATAACAAAAGAAGACGAATTCGAATCCTAGCCAGAGTAGAACAAGAGAAGAGCAGAAAACCAAAAAAAAAAAGAAAAGAAAAAAAGAATAAAAAATAAAAAAAAACAAGAAAGCAGTGAGAGAGCCAATAATACCTTAACCACGTAAGCTTCATACAGAACCAAACGGGGGATCATTGGCATGATAACGCACAAAAACCCTAACAGAGATATACTTTTTAAAACAGAAAAACGTTAAACCAAATCCTAAGAAACCTTTTATAGACATGATAGAAGATAAGACAACAAGACATCATCTGTCCAAACCAAATGTCTTTAAAGATAAAATAATAATAAAAGTGTGAATCGAACATTAAAAGAGAAGATAATCGTACAATGTTAAGTATTCAAACGGTCTCTGGAACAACCAAACATGCGACAAGAAAAAAGAAAAAAGAGAGAGAAGGACGGGCACCTGGAGGAGGACGCGGATGGCGGAACAACAGCAACGAAAGAAGTTAAAGTTAGAAGAACCTAAATAATGAGATATTTCGAAAAGAGCTGCCACGGGTATATAAGGACAACGTGAATAGCTCTTACGGGCAATTTGCTTGGTTTTTGGAGAAGGGAAAAACCACGTGGGCGTGGGGGAGTGGTTGATTCGGTAATGGGGGCTGTCTGGGAAAGGAAGAGTGGAGGACATGGAGGAGCAAGTTCGATATGGCGATTTGGATGGGTGGCTGCTTGAATAAATGTGGGAACCGGGGATTACAGCTTGTACGCTAAAAACTGTTTGACATCGTAAAAATCACATTTTGCCCCTAAACCTTTACACTTTTTTCAAAGACGGGGACTTTGCTCAATTTTGGTATTTTGTGAAAGGGTTTAGTAACGGGGCCACCCTGTGAGGTTTGGGAAACGTTAATTGCCACTACATCCCACATAGAATTTTTTTCTGTTTTGGGGAAGCTTACTCATACACCTCAAAATTAGGGGTGGGCGGGTGGGCGTAACCCATCCAAAATCAAAGGATCGGAATTGAAAACCCGCACTAGATCGGTTCCTTTGATTGACCAGACGTGGATCCGATTCGGGGTTCCGTTGACAGGTTTCGGTTCTAGGTCTGGGTACCCTAACAAGAAAATATACAGTTATCCACCTTTTTTTTTCCAAATGACAACAAAAAACCCTTATAAAATTATAATTATAACCCTAACACTTAAGTGCAAAAACATTCAAATCTAATAGATATTTATATTACTGAATTTGATGAAATTATAGTATTTAATTGTACTTAATTTCATCGATAATAAAGGATTTTAGAAGCTATGATTTAACATAAGGGATCTGAATGATATATAATTTTCTAATTAAAAGTAATAACGTGAAAAACTTTAAATAGAATAAAACAAGAATTTTTAAAATAAACTATTTTCTTTAATGAAAATCTTAATAAAAGACTTTTGAGACTTACATTAAACAAAACCAAAATTTTCCTTATATTTATATTTGAATATGTAAAAAATATCAAAAACAAAACACCTAATGGAAAAAATATCAAAAAAACCCGATTCTTTAATATCACTAAATCAAGTTTGAGCCCAGGTTCCGTGACTTTGAACCGGAAAAAAAACCGACAATAAACGGTTTAAATTTTTGGAACCAGAACTATTCTATTACGGCGTTTGGGGGTAGCGAACCGGAAAAACTAATCCCAGGTACCTGTCGGTTCCAATTCTACCTAAAAATCTTTGCCCACCCCGCGTAACTCAAGACTAAAAGTGACACAACTCCCAGAAACACGATTCTCTCGTGGGACACATCTATTGTGCCTAGGGGTCGAAATCATGGCAGATCTATATGGATCTCTTTGAGCTGTTGTATCACCTTAAACAAATCAACCAAGTGTGGTGTTTCCCAAGAACATTTTCTATGGGAACGATTATCAGAGAGTAATTGTTCCAGGATATAAAAGAATATTTGAAATAGTCCTGAGATATTGGTATCCCTTTGAGCAAATACTACTATCGTTTTGTTACAAACTTCCACCATTTATTTTGAAATATTCTTTTTTACTATGTTAACTAATTTGACAACGTTTTCACAAAGGCAAATGCGGCCTCAGGAGGTATAAGCGACTAGATATACCGAACATTTTGAGGTGAGATAAAAAGATTGTGCACGAACTATAGGGGTGACAATCAATTAAAAATATAAAAAGGAAATTCACTCCCTAACAAAGAATGAGTGATCTTAAGCTTTGTAAAACGGAAATCTTTAACATTAGTCAAACTTGTGAGCATTGACTTTTGGGTTGGTGGAGAAAAAATAAAGGCAGCTAAGATAATATCCCAAGAAGGGAGACTTAGAAAACCCGCCAATAGGCTGCGGTTAGACAGGACTCTAAGGACCTGTAGCGTATTTGGGATAAGTTACCTGCGCGTGCGTGTTTGAATACAAAAAGTGGTTGATTATCGTGATTAACCAGAGAAAAAGTGGAATAAAATATTCATTTCAGAAGCATTTGGAAGTGAAATCTAAATAGTCATAGTAGTATGAAGAAGCGCTAGTAAGTAAATGATCATTCGATTAGAGAGCAATTAGAGGTCTTATCGGCTTACAAGCGACGGTAATAGGTGTATATCTGGATAAGCTTATAGGACTAAGCGATATGTGTTAAACAACGCTAAAACGAAAACGTTCATGAGTATTTCTTTATTCTACACATTGAGATAGTGAACCGCGCCATTTGAGCCGACTTACACCGACTCATTGAATTGTAAAGGATGTCGAATTACGCCCATACCGCTTTGGTACTGGAGACTAGGGTGTGTGACTTACCTGCAGACGATGTAGAGGGTCTAATAGTAACTCGAGAGTTAGGGTTAAGGATAAGTAAGCTGTCCAAGACATCTGTTATATAATAACATATATAATAATACTATATATGTAATATATATATAATATATATAGATATATAAAAGCACTTGGGACCGTAGCGATCATTCAATGGACCATTGATACTTATTAATCATATGGGAATTAAACAAATCAATTTGCGGTGACACGTTAAGACTAGGGTTAGAGAAGTTGAAAAAATATGGACTTGCAGGTTGATAAATAGAAAAAATTATGGTAAGAAATCTCGCAAGAATTTTCCACAAGAGAAAATTCTACCCGCAAAATATAAAAATATGTTTAAAGTTTATAAAAATTGGGAAAAGTATAATACGGATATGTGTTATATATTTAAAGTTATTTTAATTAGAATTAGTAATTTGCTCTTATTCCTATTAATAGCATCTTTTATCCACAAAAACCTCTAAGTCCCTCCCCTTGGAAATTCCTTTCATTAATGTCCACCGCTTTCATATTACAGGAGGAGAATTTCCAGCAGTGATAAATTTTTGGGGGCTCTGTAAGTAAAATTGGGGATTGAATTTAGGGTTTTTCTTTAGGGATGACGTTGAGTTCCTAAGCTCAATCCCTATCCTGTCTCTTTGTGGCTCAAAGTTCGGAACTTTATCTAGTTAAGTTGAGACCAAACAATGCAATATTAGAAAAGGCAAGTTACAGCTTTTTATGTCAGTTTTAAACCCAACACAAGCAAAAATGGCAAGCCCAGAATCAGGACATGTTTGGTGAATTGGAGTTCAAGGAAAAAGGTTGGTATGACACTCTTTCTACTGTTGAAAGGGAAGAGAAATGTTGAATTGAAGGAAGAGAAGAAGAGCCAAAAGAGTGAAGATGAGGAATAGTGTGGGTTAGGAAAGACCCAAGGTTGGGAGAGGAAAACAATGATAGGAGATCCAATATGTAGCAAAGCAAAAGTCATCAGTATTCAATCTGCCGTTCTTTAGGTTATGTCTCTCAACTTTGGGTGGACCACAATTCTGTAAGTTAATTAATTCATCATTTGTTGGTACAAAAATTAGTAATTTTTTGTTATCTATAAAACCCAGATGCTCATTTTGGGCTTGTGTTTTGTTTCTCTTTAGTGGGGTTGTTGGTAGTTGAAGTGAGGCCAAAACTGCTTTTTGGTGAATCAGAAAGGTTTCTTCTTGAAGATGTTAGCCAGGTATTTTACTTGTGCAATATGGCTAGCAAAGGTTGAAGCTTTATACACCTTTGACATAAACTTATGGTTTAGTTGTGAGGAGTTGTTTGGTTTATGTTTTATAGTTTTATGGATGATAAGAACAGTCACTTTTGTGGATAGTGTGTATATATACTGCCTGGTTAGTTAAAATTATGGTTTAGGTGTCTAAGGAATCTATATATGAGTATATATACTGTTGTGCGTGTTGTTAGTACCCTTGACCATAATTTTTCAACTGCGATATTTATGCGGAGGGGATTACGCGTATACTGAAGATACAAGCAATTCTTTGGTTATTTGTCTAGTTTGTAGTTTATGACATCATTTGGTCTTGAACAGAGTATTCAATGGTATTATTTTTTACAGGTTGGTGATGTTGTGATTGTCGAGGAGAGGGACAGTAACAGAAAAAGATTTCAAAATGGTTGGACTTGATACATTGGTATGTATGGGGTTGCCAGGCCACCCCATATTGCAGTAGTTGTCACTCGCCCTTTTATTCATTATTTAATTTTAAGGCTTTTAATCTTGATTTTGTTAGTAGGGATACGAGTTGTAACTCCAGGTAAGCGGAACATTGGGAAGGTAAACCAATTTCAGCACCAAAATCCTGCATATATCATGTTTGGGTCAAATTTTCTTATCATATGGATTGTTGCAATCTAGGTGCGGGATTACACTTTCAACATTAATTCAGGGTCTGTTGAATCACTGGAGCTCGATTCATTGGGATATCGATTATGCCATCAAGTTTGGGGAGGTTGCGGTTTACTTATTTGAATAGAGAAAAATACCTCCTATACTATGCTGCATGATCCGAAAACAATCCTCGCTTCAATGTATTGGATATATTGGACTTTATATCTTGTTTCAATGAGTTTCCCATAGGAAACTCAAATTCAATCTGCTTGTCATTTTCCAGGTTAGACTTATGCTTTGCACGTAGGAAGATGTGCTCCAAGTTATAGCTGGACCGGATTGTTGTTACGAAGCTGCAGCCTGCATATACAAAGGCTACAAAGGTAACTTCACCTTCAGTTTTGATGAAGCTGTAGTCATGCTTTGTCTGACTTTATTGTAATAGGGTTCTTTTGATGCTAAAAATATCTTAATTTCCAGAAGTTTTGCCCATGAAGATGATTCATCACTCACACTGAACACGGAGACTAATGCTTTTCCCTGCTTCAAGTGGTAAGTACTAGTTAAGCATTAGACAGTCATTTGTTGATGCGTGATTAAGCATACAATATGACACGATACCACACCCTCCGGGAAAAGAGATGTAATCAGATTGATGTTTTACCAATTACTAGTTTCTGGTTTGATAATTGTCTTCTCATGTTCTTATCCGAAAAGAAAATTGCATTTCGTAATTCAAACACGGTTGCACATTCTCAACCGTTGGTATTCAAGGTTTCCTAAACAGCTTATGTTTTAGAGAACGTATATTTGCAGATATGCAAAAACCCTCCTTATTTCTTGTAAAATGTTGAAGTCATTGCATTTAAATTTTATTTAGCTGATAGATAATCACAAACTTAAATGGTTGTACCAGGGTATTTGGGACAGCCAGAAGCGGGAAACTTTGACAGTGAACTTGGAGAATATGCAGACTTGAAAGGCCTGGTAAATTGACGATGATCGTCGCACGCGGAGAGGTTCAGCAGGAAGAAATCCCACCAAGAGAGAGAGAAGCAGAGGATGATTGGGAGCTTCCAATGGTACTTATGACCCTCCTCCTACTCCTCCCAGGGCTTTTCTTATTTCACCCTTTCCTTTTACTTGTGATATGTGCTCCCTCCCGAAAATCTTATGCCTTTTGCTGTTGTGTAAATATGAACTGCTTTAAAAGTTTACATTTTAATAAAACTGCTTTATAAATTGTTAATGAATTTACATTTTCACAGAAAATGAATAAAAAAATCAAATTGGCCCATGCAGGTCTAAACTCTAAAACAGTGTTTTTAAAAACCAACCCGGGTGAAAGCCGGCAATGTGGGGTCCAGATTGACCGGTTTGACCGCGGATCAAACCGGAGTCCAAATGTTTGAAATCTAACAAAAATGCCTCTGAAAATTACTATAAGTCTCTATAGGTTTGAAATCTTGCAAAAAACTCCAAACACTACCGGCGGTATTGGCAAATAGGGCTGTTTTTTTGTGCACACACATCCTACACGCAAAAACATTTTCTTAGTCTCTTACCAAAACTTATCTCACCCCCTATTTGCCTCCAACATTGTTTTAAAACCCAGACGAGGTTAACCCGTTTTGTGTTGGGTCGGGTCAACGGTCAACCGGTTGGATTGAGGACGTCAGTGAAATTTTATTTTTAAAAAATTACAATTAATCCCTCAAATTTTAATTATTAAAATCCCCTAAAAAAATTTAAAATACCCTTAAATTTTATTATTTAAAAAATACCCAAACAAAATACCAATCAATCCTAAACTTTTAACAATCTCCAAAACATCCCTATAAAATTACAAATTCACCCTTAAACTTTAAAATATTACAAAAAACCCTAAAACTTGAAACCGGACCAGAGAAGCTCGGGTCTGGTCCGACCTGTCGGTTGGTTTTTAAAATAGAGCTCCCCAATGTTGGCAACAACTGCCTTCTTTTGGCGACATAGTTTTGCCATTTTTTACCAATTCACTACCTAAAATCACCTTTCGCCATCATTCCACTCAAGTCTTTTCAAAACCCTAACATCCCAATTCAATTGTTCATGTGCTGATGCCTAATTTCTAGGTTTCAATTAATAGAAAAATTTATAACCAACCTGGTGAAGGCCCTAAGTCTCGGTTCCACAATCGAGCCGGGCTGGGTTTTAAAAACTGCTCTAACCAAACAAATAGGCCATGTTGTTGTGCATTGATACACGTTTCAAGACAAAAGGAAATGGAGCACTTCACTTAACCCAGTGGTTTTCAAATGTTAGTCAAAAGGGACAGAAGCCCTTTCAAAACTCAAAATAACCAAACCTCCAGTGTCGGATTTGATTTGGACAGAGTTCACCTGGTTCTATATCTTTATTAGATCGACCAAAGATTCATGAAGAAATTGATACCTTTAATACCTTAATTTGGCATAATGTTAACTAAATCAGCGGTGTCAATGTCATTTCACTGTTTTCAATGAAAAATAAATCGAGAATCCGAAACATATTCAGTAGCAGCAGGCCCACACCCCTTCTACTAAAGAACAAAAAGTAAATTTAAATATTGAATAAAGTAGCCGTTAGCGCTTGGCTCCATCCAAATTTAAACCTGTATCATCCAAGATATATATAGCGTATTAGCACTCACCCCAGTCGCCTTAGTTTGTAAACCCAGATGCTAAAATGACCCAGACCTCAAAATGGCAGTCACTGCCCACCACCGGCGGAGAGCAGAAGCTGAAGCCGAAGTCCGGGCGGAGCCTTCCGCCACTAACGCTGGTCTCAACGCCCACCAGTTATATAAAGAACAAGTCAAAGGAAAAGCAGAATGTATGATCAGAAACAGAATCAGATCCGTGGTTGGAGATCGAACAAGGAGAAAGAGGAGGAGAATCATTGTGGTGACAAAGTTGGATTCAATGGATGCGTCGCTGGCGGAGGAACTCAGCGCCAGAGAAAGAAGTGAGAGATTGAGATTGGCAAAGAGAAAACAGAGAAGATGTTGAATGAAAGAGATACGATGCTGGATATGCAAATGAAGGAGCTTCATACAGAGGGGATACTCAGAAGATGCTGGAGATTGAAGTTGATAGATTGTACAGATAAAGGAACTCAAGGCTTACTGTTGTAAGAATACGTTTTTTCTTTCATTTCTCATTCTTTTTCTGGGTTCATTCCATCAAGTTATAACTTTTTAAAATGTTGCGTTAAACAGAGGAATTCATCCATACGATCTCTGAGAGAGAAAGAACAAGAAAAGAGATTACGAGTGGCCAAATCCATCTCCATGTGAGAAATAAAAATAAACCCAACAAACTATGCTTGATGTTCTTTCAAATTGACTGAAATAAGTGAATGTTTTTTGTTTCAGAATTGGGTGGTGAAGATGGATGATGAAGAAGAAGAATCCGTGGGTGAAAACACATTGCAGAGTCCATGCTCGAGCCCCGTAGAAGAAATTACAGAGAAAGAGAAATAGAAATGTTTTGCTTTTCAAGCTCTAGTTGAATTCTTTATTGTGCTTGCACGGAGAAGACAATATTATTATAATGTCTCATTATAGCAGTGGTTGAAATTTCAAATTGTTGCGCTCTTCTTGACTATATATCATCCAAAACAGAGAGTTCCTCATTTTCATGGCTCTAATTTCAAAAAATTCATGAAAAGCAAATGCATATTGAAAAACATTGAAGACATAAGCCCAAAGAAGAAAATTGCTATTTAATAATCATGTTTCCAGTACAGAAGAGAACTTAGCTCTAAGTCTAACATAGACACTCTCCTCACCTCAACATCTAGGAACACCCAGCACACCACGAGGGCATACAAGCTGGTGGTTGAAACAAATTTGATGTATTCAGAAGAATACATTAATCAAAGCTAAAAGAACGAAAAAAAAAAAGGCTACCGAACACACTAAAAAAACTACACGACTGACTGCGGGAGAGGAGGAACTAGAAATGAGGTGTACCTGATTTTATTAGGATTTTTCAGAGAGATTACAAATCAGACCACCTCGCAAATGCCCGTACCCCTAATGAAGATTGCCTAAAGAAGAAAGAAAAAAAAAAAAAAAATTCAATAAAGGCATGCCTTCTAAAGACCTTAAAAGACTACATCGACTGATTGTTCGTTACAAAGGGGATCAAGTTTCCGGATAATCTGCTCAATTTCTCTCAACAAGAATGGCAGATATAGAGGAAATCTATTAGCAGAACTTCCAATGAGTTGGCGTTACACATGTTACCATAGGTTGTCATAGGTTATCGGGCACTCCTAGTCTGCATTGATTAGTAAGTGCATTACGTTGAGACACAACGACCACACTTAAATTGATCAGTTGTAGCCTTTGGTGGCAATAACTCGCTCACAGTCAAACAGAGCTTTCTCTTTAATTGGCTAATCTCTGTTGCCTTGATCACTGCCATTTCTTCTGGGGACATTGTGACAAGCCTCTCTGGCTTGACCTCTCAAGGAGAACCTTCCTCCTCCAAATCAGGGTTTTTTGGATCCTTGATGTTGAACATGATAGATCGTACTTGAGTTTCTGGGAGCCGTGAGACCGCCTAATGTTTCAAACATACAGATTCTAACACAGAACACAGCGACCGGATTGGATCCGTGCACTTTACTGCATGCACCCTCTTTCAGAGCCTCAACCAGCAACTTGGACAAGCCTCCACAAGAAGATCCTAATTTGTCACGCAAAGACATCATACATAACCAATGCTGTCAGCTTGGGGTCCCAAGGGTGCCTGGTTGGTTTTAACCATAGAAGCTTGCTTCTCCTCTAATTATCTTTCAACCTTGACAGGCCTCAGCACCCCATTTACTTTCCTTTTCCACCCGCACAGTTTCTGACCTTGAAAAACTGCCAGATTTCTCAATCTTGACAGTTTCTTTGTTGAAACCTTTTCAAATTACAGCCTTCTGAACCTCTCAACCTCACTTCAGTGCTAACCATTTTCTTTTTCTGGTGTTCTTCTGCATGCATATTTTCTTCCAAATCTCAGCAGTCGAAGCCACATTCTGTATTTCTCCCTGGATGTTTCGTGAGAGGCGCGAAGACGTTTCCAACCTGAAATATGTGATATAGAAATTTTAAATGACTGTATAACACAGGATACGAAGGTATATAAATGACAAGGTCAACCTCTGTGTTTATTATGACCTGTATTTTCAAGGCATAGAATTTTCTACTGTGATAAATTTATCTCTCAAAATCATCATGACCAAGGATTTTGCAGGTTAAACTTCTGTCTCCAATTTTCCAAACAACCAGTTTACCTGAACGATGGATAGCCATAACTGAGAACTGATCATTAGGAGCTGTAACAACCATAACTTTTAGGAAAAAAGTTGGCTTCGTTTTAAAGATCTCCTTACAAAACACTCTGCTTCTTCTTATAGAGACACTGACCAGTTCAAGTCAGTACACTTTTGTTATTTCTGTAATCTGATAATCCAACAAAT
Organism: Pistacia vera; assembly: GCF_008641045.1. Classification (NCBI taxonomy): domain Eukaryota; kingdom Viridiplantae; phylum Streptophyta; class Magnoliopsida; order Sapindales; family Anacardiaceae; genus Pistacia; species Pistacia vera. The sequence continues at coordinate 831,359 of NW_022195543.1, read as the reverse complement.
TATGGCTATCCATTGTTTTGACCATCTGCTCATGAAACACTCCGCTTCTTCTTTTAGAGACACGGGCCAGTTCAAGCTGGTACAATTTTGTTATATCTTTAATCTGATACTCCAAAAAGTATTGGCTATCTATTGTTCAGGTAAATTGGTCATTCAGAAAATCGGAGTCAGAAGTTTAACTGACATATACCTTAATCATGATGATTTTGAAGATATAATTTATCACAATAGAAAATTCTATGCTTTGGATTATATGGATCATATTTATCATATTAAATTACAGACAAATAATTGATTGGTTTATCCATTCAAAACTTTTAGCTTGCACAGGGGAAAAGAGGTAACAGCTTCACCTTCAAACATAAACTCCAAAAGATTCTCTAATTTAAATCCAAATAAAAGTAATCACGTAGCTAAAGGAAAAGTCTTTATTCCTTACTTCTATTAGTAACAGTTCTTTTTTCCACTTTATTTAACCCTAAAAACAATAGACAATCAACAACCCTAATCACATATTAAACAAATAATCTCTCACTCGTGACAGAAAATCCAAATTAGAAAAATAATAATAATAATAATGATAATAACGAATACCTGAGTGGAGACAAGGATGTCATACGTGACAGGAAAGCTCTTAAGCTGCTTCAACGCATCGACACATCGCGAAACCTCGGGTCCACTCGACGATGTTCCGTCAACGGCCGCCACGTCCGCCGCCTTCTTGGCTGCTTCAAATAGCTCCACCAGCTCTTTCTCCATATCTTCAGAAAATCCCTAAATAAACCTAAACCCTAGAAAACAAAATTAGTTAGAAAAATTAAGGAAAAACAAAAAAAGTTAGATCTAGTGGCCGGAAAATAAGAAAAGGCGTACCGGAGAGATAGGAAGATTTTGATTGGAATGATTTGACCAGGTAAAGCAGTAGAAGCCAGTTGAGAATGCCTGCAGGAGGTGGTGGAAAACGCTGCTTATTTTGCGAAGCCTGTGAGGGGGGACAGTTTGTGAATATGAATTGGTATCATGTATAGTATGCTTCTAAGTAGATAATATTATTTTAAATATACTTCTTCTTGGGCCTCGGATTCAGATTGGGCTTGGGCCTTGTTTGGGCTTCAATGTAAAATACATTGTCTTACTATGTTGTACTCCTACCATAATATCTTGGATTTGTTTGTTTCATTATTTCCTATCATATTTCTAATCCTATCCTCAAAATAATTGCTTATTTCATTATACTAAAAATATTATTATATTTTCTTCAACTATTTTTAAATCCCTTAAGTTTATTAATTTAATTAAACAACCTTAGAAAAAAGTTTAAAAATTAACAAAAGCACCCTCACTTACCCACATTTGTCAGATTTTGACTACCACTACTGGAAGGTGGCCAGAATCTGGTATAATGGCATACTACTAGTTGGATCTGGCCGGTAGTGTGTCGATCTATCATTTTTCAATTAGATCCACGACCAAAGATCTGGCCTTTGGCCGTCGTTGACAGCCATTTCGACCTTTTCTAGTCAGATCTGTGGTGGATCTGGCCAAGAAAGATCATATCGACACACGAACAGTCAGATCCAACCGATTGTGCACCATAACACCAGATTCTGATGGTGTTGGTTGGAATCTGGCAACTGTGGGTGGGGTTGTTTTTGTCATTTTACAAAAAATTTATATATTGGGGTGTTTAGTAAATTAGCAAATATAGAGGGGTGTTTTGTTAATTTTCAAATCCTACCTCGTTATTCCCATCCAACTCTAAAAATATCCAAAATCCTATCCAAAATACTAAAACAAACGGACCCAATTTTTAAATTTGTAAGGGACATCGATATCATATTATATGATGTTTTTCATGCTTATTGTTTGTTTTTATTTGTTCTTTTTCTACTCTACTCTTTTTAAACACAAGCATGAATGTAATAAAGTCCTCGAAAAATTCATGCGATGTTTGGTAAATTTCATTTATCCTTTGAGAGACAGTCAAGTCTCAAACATCTCAACCCTAGTGTTAGTCAATCAAGATTCACCACAGGGAAGAGCCGTTACTTTAGGTTAGGCCGGTCTCGTCATTCACGCAATTTCCCCGTCCATCGATTGATTATGCAAGTAGGCATCTAGTCAGCACATAATGAAAAAAAAAAGCATTCATCTTGGATTATGGAATCTCTTCCTCAATCAAATGTTTATCAAATGATCCCTATTCATTCGATCAAAATCTCCACGGCGTTTTCACGCCCCTTTATTGAGAGGTGCACCATGTTGACAGGAATGGACAAAGACCTTTTTGTACACATCCTCGAGGGCACCATTCATGGCAATCATCACTAGTTTATTTTAGGGCATGGTATGCCTTTGCTCTTGGTGTTGTTTAATACATGTTGACTATCGTTTTTCCCCATTTGAGAATCTTCATTTGCTTTAAGTGGGTAAGTTAGAATCCTCATGTTAGGTTGGTTGCTCAAAAGACTTTCTTTCTCTTGACCCTTTCCATCTTCATCTTTTTGAAAGCCCATACATTCTTCAAGATTTTCATTAGTCATACGTTCAGCGTGCACGGCCAGGATCCAAACCTATAAAGACTCACCATATCTTTTCAAAAGCCCATACATTCTTTAGGATTTTCATTAGTCCTATGCTTAGTGTGCATGGCTAGAGTCCAAACCCATCAGACCCATCATGGCTATATGAGACGAATACAGTTTCTAACATCCTCCCTCACACTCGGCATGTATGGTCAGGGGCTCCCACATAAATGGGCTCACCATGGATTTGGCTATATTCGACAATGGATTCAGATGAAAACGACTAGATCAGCACACAATTAGCCAGATTCGACCAGTTATGCGCCGTTTCAACGATTGTCAATGGCAGCGGCAGTGATGGCCAGTAGCCAGCAGTCATCTTGAGTGGGTGGGGTGGGGTGTTTTGGGTGGTATTCATGTAAATAGTTTTCAGAATAAAAGCATTATTATCCAAAAATTTAATTACTTAGGGGTAAAATTATAATAAAATTAAGATTAATTTATGTAAAATGAGAGACATTTTTGTTCAAAAAATGAATTTATGTTGTTACAAAAGTCATTTTGCACAGTTGAGTTAATTATTATTTGACAGACATACAAGGGTATTTGTGTTCGAAATGCCAATTAATTATGGGTAAAATGGGAACAAAAATAGGATTATCCCAGTAATTTTAAAATAACACAATTTCAATCAGTAATCAGATTAACTCTAAAATTATCAACAATAATTATTATTGATATTGGAAGATTATCAAAATATTTTATTACCTAACACCGAATAAGGTGTAATATCTGGATTAAAAAATAGGTTACCAGAATAATCTTTTTATTACAGTTAACCAAACGCGCCTTAAGGGCAAAGAAAATTTACAGCGTCTTTTACTGTACTAATTAGAATTTAGAACTAACTAATTACTATTTTTTAATAAATACAAATTAATTTTTTTTTATCAAATATATTATTCAGAAGAAATGTAATAAATTATTTTACTTTTATCTTAATGTTGTGTAACAGGCGAACAAAACACATTAAATAGTAATGTCTTATTATATGAGTTGTTTTAGTCGTGTGCACTAAAGTACAAGATAAACAAATTTTGGGCATGTTTGATTTGTGATTAAAAATAAATTTTAAAAACTAAAATACAATTTAAAATTTTGAATTGTATTTTAATATTTTAAAAATATATCTCATATATAATTTAAAATTTGTTTTCAGGTTAAAAGCCATGGAAAACTAGGGCTGAAAAAAAATGAAAACTGAAAAACCGGTTTTTCGGATTAACCAGTCCAGTTTCGATTTTCATAAGAATAATGCAACGAACACCGAATTTTTATACTAAAGGACATGGCAACCAATCAGACGCGACTACGCTGAAGTTTTTCGTGAATGAACGGTTGTCCAATATTTATGGACGTCTGCCCATATTTAATGGACTTTCATTCATATTATATGGACGGGTGTCCATCCAAAATTTTTTTAAAAAAAATAATAGACGTTCGTCCATCTTATATGGACGAGTGTCTATTTACTATGGACTCACGTCCATATGTCCAAACAATTTTAAAAAAATTTACATTCAATGGACATGTCATTGTTTATATTCATTCAATTTTTGTCATTCAACTTGTCAATATTTAAAGTAATTGGACAAGCTCCATTAAATTTTTGTCCATATTCAAAATAATTGGACAAGTGTCATATTCTTAACTCAATTAGGATTTACAATTAATGCATTAAATAATTTAAATTTTAAAATTTATTAATATTAAGGACGAGCGTCCATAAATAATTTAGGCCAATTTTTTTTAGTTTAAACTATGAACATGCATCCATTTTAGGTAAATAGTTATCTATATAATATGGACAAAAGTCTATTTTAAATAAACGATCGTTCAATAATAACAGACGATCATCTATATTTAATTGATAGTAACTCATCAAATATAGATATAACTTATCTGATTTAGTAAACACGTCGTTTGATATAAAAATTTGATACAAAACGTTAGTATCCGTAGTATTTTTCTTTTAAAAAATAATCAAACCAAATTTTAGATTTAGTTAACCGTTTAAGGGCAATATTAAACCCGTTAATCAAAACCGATTTTAAAAAAATAAAAAAAAATTCCTCCTTTTTCTTGGCCCCACTTTTTCTTGGGTAGTGGGTATGCAGACTACAGTGCTTCTCCACACATTTTCTTACGTCTGCTTCTCCACTCAATTATTTTTCTTTTCGTCTTCTTCTCCTTTCACTAATTTCTCTTTTCAGTTTTTCTTCTTCTCTTTCTCTCCACCGATTTCCTTTTTCTTTTTCGTCTTCTTCCCCTTTCTCCTTTCACTTTTCTGTTTCTTTTTCTTTTTCGTCATTCTCCATTTCTTCTCTCTCACTATTTTTCTATTTGGATTTGGATAAGAGGCCAGAAGAGAACGCCATGATCGGACTTCAGTGTTCTTCTTCTTCGATGGTTTGATATATTTTTAGCTTTAGGGTCTGTTTGGAAGCTCTGCTTCTGCGTTTTTGTTCATGAGATGTCTCAATCTGAGACTAAGTGAGCCCAATTCTGTGCGTCTCAGACTCTCAGGTGTCGGTTTGTTTGTTATGTAAGTGTTAGATTATGATTTATCGTATTTGAAATGGACTGCTGTGAGACGTCCATTTAGAGTCTTGTTATTCTAAAGAGTTTAACTTCAAATTTTATTAAAATCGGTTTATAAACCGGTTGACTGATAATCAAGCGATATTTCGGTTTGGTTAATAATTCGGTTCGGTTAACCGGATTTTCAGCCCCTATCAAAAACAACTTTTAATCGTTACACTAGTTTCCAATTTACAATTTTATTTCTCTTTTGTATTTGTATAAAAAAAGGCCAAACACATACACATACCCAAGGTTTGGAAAAATGACAGACTGGTACCCAAAAGGTTTAAAAAAGACAAATTGGTACCTTTTGTTAATGAAAATACTAAAATACCCTTAAAATAATATTAGTCTATTTTTTTAATTACGTTTAAACCCCTTAAGTTTATTAATTTCATCAAATACCCCTAGAAAAGATTTAAAAATTAATAAAAATACCCCCACCCACCCATACTTGCCAGATTCCAGGGGTCACCGCTGGTGGTTGCCGGAATCTGTCACAACGGTCAACGTCACACCGTAAATGACCGATAATTCACTGACCTAACCTTTTTCGGCCAGATCCACAATGGATCTGGCCGGAAAAGGCCAGATCTGACGTGAAAAGGCCAGATCTGGCCGGAAATTGACGGCCAAAGAAATGGCCTTCGTTGACTGTCAACGACGGCAAATCTTGGCCATCGTTGACAGACAACGACGGCCATTTCTTTGGCCGTCACTTTCCGGCCAAATCTGGTCTTTTCCGGCCAGATCTGGCTTTTTCATGTCAGATCTGGCCGTTTCCGGCCAGATCCACTGTGGATCTGGCTGGAAAAGGTCATATCAACGCCTTACCCACCAGATCCGACCAATCTGTGGTGTAACACAACTTTCTGGCAGATTCCGGAGGTGGTGGCCGGAATCTGGCACGGCCGATGGGGGTGTTTTTGTCATTTTATAAAATTTTTATGTATTGGGGTATTTAGTTAAATTATCAAACCTAGGGGGTTTTAAAAATATTTACAAAACTAAAATATCAAATTTTAAGGGTATTTTAGTGTTTTCATTAACAAAAGGTACCAATTTATCTTTTTGAAATCTATTGGAGACCAGTCTGTCGTTTCTCCAAACCTTGGGTATGTGTATGTCGTTTGGCCTATGAAAAAATAAAAAATAAAAAAATTTATTAACATTTCTTTACTAGCAAAGCCGTTGATTTGAAATCCAAAGGTTCTGGTTTTTCTAAAAAAAAGAAAAAAGAAAAAAAAAATACTGGACTCAAACCGACCCCTTTAAATTCGAAGCTCTTAAGATTTGAAGAAGGCAGAGCTGCACAGTGTCACTGACAGATGGACCAAAGGACTCACAGTTTGAGTAAGAACTCAGCAAACTCTGCTACTCAATTACTGTACTACACCTGCTAATCGACTCTCAACCACACGATCTCCTCCTCACTAACGGCCCCGGAACTCCTCGGCTCCTCCCATTTGGTGCAGGGACAATTTCGGGATACACAAAAATTTCCCCGTCTTCGAGGAGGAGGCGAATGTGACTTGACATATTTGAACAGGCCCCTTTGTATTGTATAGAAATAGAAGTCGACTGTTCCGTCCCGTCAAAACGATTCGCCGTTTGTTGGCCAGTACAAGTACAACCGTACGGTACACTGAATCTGAAATCTGGAATTTATTTCGACGGTGCACTAAATTATGAAACAAAAGTTTCCTTTAATTTTCCGATGCGGAGGAATTTGCATTCCCAAATTGTTGTATTCTTATTTATTAAATATTTATTTCTACTTATTTCATTTTTTATTTTCTCAATAATTAAAAAAATGGATAGTAATGTTATTTACTGTCAAATATAGGGTTAATTTATAATATTTAAAAGGTTGAGTTCGTTATTTTTTGTTGTTAATAAAAGTGGTCACGGGTCACAAAAGAGATTTATTCGATTATCAATTTCAGGGTTTTAGAGATTAGTTAGGATGTACGTAATCTGACTTAGACATTTAGATAAAAAAAATAAAAGGTTAATTTCTTTAATCTAAAAATATAAAAAAAAAATTACAAATTGAGAAATACTTAGACTTAATGATCTTATTTAAGGATAACTCTATTAATTTGATTGATTAAAAATAAGTACAATGTTGTAACGAGTATTTTTGTATTATTTTCATCCACGTTGATAATTCTTAAGTAACAATTTTAAAAAATGATTAAATATATTTTTCTAAATTATTAGATTAAAAATTTTGAAAATTCCATAATTGGGAATTTTAATCCAATAATTATTAAATGAACACATAGAAGAAATAAAATAAAATTATGTCTAAAATAAGAGGAAAGTGAATTTGGATTAATTAGTTTAATTAAGGTTAATTAATTAGGATTAGCATAAAATAATAATATAAAAAATAGAAAGAAGGGAAGCGACAGGACAAAAGCCATGAGTTGAGGTTTACCACAAATCCAGGCATCTCCATCTCTGTCTGGGCCCCATTTTTTCGGTGTTTGTGCTTTTGCTTTTGCCCTGCGTCCGTCCCACCGCTTTCTCCTTCGCCTTCCCCTTCGCCGTTTTCCCAATTAACCCTTTCCTATTTCAATTCTGTTTCCTTTTTCGATTTTCCCTTTCATAATTTTTTTAATTATTATTATTTTTTATTCACATTTTTAACTCGGGGTGAGATCTGATCCTGATCTGATCCCTCCCTCTGTCCTCTGCCATTTCACTATGATTTCGTTTTCAGTGCATTCAAAGCCCGTCTGATTTCCCTCTCTTTTTTTAATCCCGAGAGATAAGCTTTTTATTTTTGCTTTCACTTTGTCCATTGGTAAGTGTTAACAGAGTGGGAGGTCCGTTGTTAGTGGAAGATTAAGCGTGTTTTAGGTATGTAATTTGTGGCTTTTGTTTTTGTTTTTCTTTTGAAGTGGGATTAGGGTTGTTAGGTTATTAATGTCTGTCATGTTCTGATACGTGTTTTAATTGCTGCTGGTGTTTGTTTATTTGTCTTGTGTGTTTTTTCAGTTTTGGCATATCTGGAGGATTGATCCGTAGATTGTTGTTGTTATCTGGATCTGATCAGGGATTTTGTCATCATTTGAATCGATTGTGTTGTCAAGGTTTTATATTTTTTGGTGATAAAGTTTGGATTTTTATTTATTCGCTATTGGAAGGACAGTTTTGATATGTTTTCTCTTTAGAAGTTAAAGCTCTGAGCCAGTTAGTGAATGACTGGGAGAGATGATGATTTGATTAAACATAAAAATTGGGTTTGCATTGGAAAACGTATTCCCAATTTTTAACAAAAGGGGGCTGAGATATCTCTGGCTTGTTTAGTTTGGCTGGGGAAAGAAAAGAGGAGGGGTTTGATTGTGGTGATGAATTATTGTCAAACGTGGGGAAAGTTATATGTGGGCATTGGAAAATAATTTATGAGTGGTGGGCGGTAGCCATCGCTGTTATCACCGGATCATCCTTCTACCTCTTTGGGGTCTCCTGACAACAAATACTGTCTCTATTAGAGATACTGGTTTTTGTCTGAAATCTGTTGAATCTCACCTTTCTTCTACTGCTAAGACAAGGGATTTCTATTCTGGGGACCTTCATTTACATAGTTGTCATTGGCATGCCCTGCAGAAGAGAGTGGACACCTGTTTTCTTCGGGTGTAATGGAGTTGCAGAACAACAATCGCAGTTCCAGTTCCTTTGAAATCTCCAAAGGGTCTACCTTGATGCAGGAAAAGCATGGTAAGTCACAAAGGGTTCGCCACAAAAGCACGCAGTTTGAAGATAATCTTCTTCATGAAGAGAATACCAGGTTAATTTACATTAATGATCCTAGGAAAACCAATGACAAGTATGAGTTCACTGGGAATGAGATCACAACAAGCAAGTACACACTGATTACCTTCTTGCCCAAGAATATTTTCATTCAGTTCCATCGGGTAGCCTATTTATATTTTCTGGCAATTGCTGCTCTCAACCAGCTTCCCCCTCTTGCCGTCTTTGGGAGGACAGTGTCTCTTTTCCCCCTCCTGTTTGTGCTTTGTGTGACAGCTATTAAAGATGGCTATGAGGATTGGCGAAGACACAGATCAGACCAAAAAGAGAACAATCGGGAAGCTCTGGTGCTTCAAGGTGATCGGTTTCAGTTGAAAAAATGGAAAAAAATCCGGGCTGGTGAGGTCGTGAAAATCCTTTCTGATGAGACAATTCCATGTGACATTGTCTTGTTGAGCACTAGCGATCCTAGTGGGCTTGCTTACATTCAGACAATGAATTTGGATGGTGAGTCAAACTTGAAGACAAGGTATGCTAGGCAAGAAACGGTTTCTGCAGGACCTGAAGATCCTATATCAGGGCCGATCAGAGAAGATTCTGTATCAGGGCTGATCAGATGTGAGCAACCCAACAGGAATATTTATGAGTTCACGGCCAATATGGAGTTCAATGGGCAAAAGTTCTCCTTGAGCCAATCAAACATCGTTTTGCGTGGTTGTCAGCTGAAGAACACTGAATCGATCATCGGTGTTGTGGTATATGCAGGACAGGAAACAAAAGCAATGTTGAATAGTGCAGCATCTCCATCCAAGAGAAGCAGATTGGAAGGTTACATGAACAGGGAAACCCTGTGGTTGTCCGTTTTTCTTTTAGTTATGTGTATGGTGGTGGCCTGTGGGATGGGGCTATGGCTTCTACGCCACAAAGAGGAGCTTAACACTTTGCCTTATTACAGGAAAGTGTATTTCACATATGGGAAGGATAAATTTAAAAAGTACAAATATTATGGGATTCCCATGGAGACTTTTTTCTCCTTTTTGAGCTCTGTTATAGTGTTTCAGATAATGATACCAATTTCTCTGTACATTACAATGGAACTGGTTCGTTTGGGACAGTCATATTTCATGATTGAAGACAGGCACATGTATGACAGCAGCACTGGTTCAAGGTTTCAGTGTAGATCTTTGAATATAAATGAGGATTTGGGTCAAATACGATATGTATTTTCAGACAAAACTGGGACACTTACAGAAAACAAAATGGAATTTCGAAGAGCAAGTGTGTACGGGAACAATTACGGGAGTTCCTTGCTTGTGACCGATTCATTTGAAGGACAGGGAACTGCAGGTATGTCAACTTTGTAATTTGATGACTTTTTTCCTTTATGGTAGAGGCATGTTGCTCTCAAGGCTACGAGATCCAATATCAATAAACCAGTGCATGCTGGCAGAATAATTCGTCATGAAATTTTAGGTTCTTTATACTGTTTCTTATATGTCATTGAATGTATTGACTTACAAATGTTGTGAACACTGTGTATGATGCAGCCATTGAGTGATCAATGCCGGTTAAAATTTTATGTTCTTCTGATCTTACATGGCTATAGCAATTATTTTCTTTTATTTGTTTATATGTCATGTATACGCTTATGATATCATGTGTTCTTTAATGCTGTGGCTGTCTGTTTCCGTTGTTAGCATAGTAATACAATTTAACTACGATTACAAACTTTTTTGTAGTCCAATGTAGGGTAAAAAATGTCAGCTCTTTACTGGAATTAGAGCAGGAGATTCCTGTAACATGGTCTCTTTGTAGTCCAATCCATGGTTCAAGTTTCTGTTTGCTTGTTACCATCTGACTGTTGATTGGCATGTCTTGACGTTTCAATTCCTTCCAATTTTACTCATCTTATTTTGGACCAGTGACACCGAGTAATTGAGCTGTCAGTGGGAGCAACTAAGAAAGTTATTATAGTTGATTAGTAATTTCGTTAGTTTGAGCCTTCAAAATCATGCTTAGTAATGAAGACCATTGCACAAATTGCAATGAAAGGATAATTTAGACATTGTCCTTATCTTATTAGGAACAATCAATAAAAAGTAGAATGGATAAATATGTGCTTTATTAGCTTAGAATCAACCCTTACGAATGAAAAGTTTTCCTCCAAATGGAACCATTAGCTGGATGAGACCTGTGTTACTGAAAACGTATATTTACAAGATTATGAGGACTCTAGGAGATTGCGAGCTTACTTTGCCAATAATTTATTTTAGAATCTTTTGTATGATAAATACATTTGGTTAGTTCATATTGTGCCATTAAACATAAAACTGAAATATGTCTATCAAGAATTTTAACTCTTTTTCTTTTCAAAGCTCAATTTAGTGAAGGCTCGCTTCTGTTGTGTCAAATGCCCTCTGTTTGTGAAGGATAGGGTTGGGAACACATAATCACCGTGACTGATGTCATAGTGGGCCTTATTTTTAGAGTTTATTGGTAGAAGCATCTATATGAGGAAGCAAACCAATTTTTTTATTTATTTTTTTTTTTTTTTAAGCTCTTGCATCATTGAATTATCAATTTCGGGCTGTCCATTGGTTGTGAGTAACGAATGATATAAGCACCAGAACAACCTCAAAAGATAGTAATGGTGACACTTATGATTTATTTTGGCATTTAATTATTCATGGTTTGCTTTCAGGTTTTTGAGGTAATTGATATTGTACACCTTATCATTAAAGTGATATATTAGTTACTAAAAACAACAAAAATAACAGCAGTTAACCTAACAAGAAAAAAAATATCATAGTTTGGTAGAAGAACTACACCAATGTCTAAAAGGTAGTTTATGCCATATGGCTGGTAAACTTGTGGAGATAAACAATTACGAAAGCTAATCTATTTTGATTCAAGTCATTTTTTCTGATCTTCATTGATGACTGTAGTATTTATGATCTGTAAAGAACTTGAAAATTAGAAAACATAATAAATTTTTAATGTTCATAGTGAATCCTGTATTGATTGCGTGCAAAGAAAGCTACATCATGAAAATTGTATTTATTGTTTGTCATTTTTCTTTTGGTGACAATCTTGCTGCAAATTCTTCAGTCGATAAATTGAGGAGAATTTATTTTAATTAACTCTTTCATTATCTTTAGCAGCAAAAGCTGTTGGTAGAAGGAGATGGAAACTTAACTCGGAAATTGCCGTTGATTATGAATTAATGGAGTTGTTGACCAAAGACTTAGCTGGTGATGAACGAATTGCTGCACATGAGTTTTTCCTTACACTGGCCGCATGTAATACTGTGATCCCAATTCCTAGTTCTGGAAGATCTTCCAGTTTCACCGGAAGCGAATCACTTGATAATGATAATGTAGAAACTATTAATTATCAGGGTGAATCTCCAGATGAGCAAGCGCTAGTTTCTGCAGCCTCAGCATATGGATACACTCTCTTTGAGCGCACATCTGGCCACATTGGGATTGAGATCAATGATAAGAGATTAAGGTAGATGGTTTCTCACTTTAGCTTTTCTTTCAATTCTCTGTCCTGAATTTCATCACCACCCATCCTACCTAGTTATTTTCCTGTGGTTGTAAAACTGAGTAATGTTTCTGCTACTCATTTCTGTTGTTAGCTCTAATACAACATTTTATGAACATTGTAGTTTTCAGTATTTGAATAAAAGCTTCAAATGATTATCTTTTATGTTCAATATAGGTTTGATGTGTTGGGATTGCATGAATTCGATAGCGTTCGCAAAAGAATGTCAGTCGTTGTCAGATTTCCTGACAATAGTGTGAAGGTGTTGGTGAAGGGTGCTGATAATTCAATGTTCGGTATATTAGCTAAAGATTCTGAGAGGAATGACCTTGTAAGGCATGCAACTGAGAGCCATCTGACTGAATATTCATCACAGGGCTTACGCACTCTTGTCGTTGCTGCAAGGGATCTTACTGATGCAGAACTTGAGCAGTGGCAGCGCATGTATGAAGATGCAAGCACCTCTTTAGCCGATAGAGCTCAAAAACTTCGCCAAACGGCATTGCTTATTGAATCCAATTTAAATTTACTTGGGGCTACTGGAATTGAGGACAAGCTACAGGATGGTGTACCAGAAGCAATTGAGGCCCTTCGGCAAGCGGGAATTAAGGTCTGGGTTCTGACTGGAGATAAACAAGAGACAGCAATTTCAATTGGTCTTTCTTGCAAACTTCTGTCCACAGATATGCAGCAAATAATTATAAATGGTAATTCTGAGGAGGAATGCAAAAATCTTTTAGCTGCTGAAAAAGCTAAATATGGTGTGAAATCATCCAATGGAAAAAAAAATAGTTCGAAATCAAAAGAGAATACTGAAAACAACCATCTTGAGATTCCGAATGATACGAAGTCTTCCAATGTGCCAGAAGGGTGTTCTGGGAAGGATGAAGTGAATGCATCATTGGCACTCATAATTGATGGAAATAGTTTGGTGTATATTCTGGAGAAGGATTTGGAGACAGATGTATGAATCCTTCTATCCTTTTCTATTTGTTACTCCACTTAAATGTTGTACTACATTAACTTTGTTCTATCAGTTTACTTTTCTTAAATGTTAAAGTTATGCTTTGGTACATAATGCAGTTGAATTAGCTTCCATAGTCTATGAACTTGTTTAACTCCTTGATATTTACTTGATAATTCATTTATGTTTCAACAGCTTTTTGACCTTGCGACTTCCTGTCAAGTTGTGCTATGCTGTCGGGTTGCACCATTGCAGAAAGCTGGAATTGTTGATCTAATCAAGAGCCGAACTGATGATATGACACTGGCCATAGGTGATGGTGAGTTTTCTTGCGGACAATTAACTTAGCTGCTGGGGAGGGGGGATTCAGTTCAGCTTGGGATGATCTGCTCCGGCAAGCTTGTTATATTTCTGTGCTTACACATCAAACAAATATTTATTGTCATGTTTTGATTTTTCTGAAATAGTTGTGATGTTCATAAGCATGTATCATTGCACACACAATTGCTTTTGTCCAGGAAGCTGTTATTCTTGCTTTTACCTGACCAATGGCATTTTTATAGGGGCCAATGATGTTTCTATGATCCAAATGGCGGATGTTGGTGTTGGAATATGTGGTCAGGAAGGGCGTCAAGCAGTGATGGCATCAGACTTTGCAATGGGGCAGTTTCGGTTTCTGAAAAGATTACTCTTGGTGCATGGACACTGGAATTATCAGCGTGTGGGCTATTTAATTCTATACAACTTCTACCGTAATGCTGTTTTTGTATTGATGCTATTCTGGTATGCATAGTTTCTTTAATGTGAGCATTTATATTTTCTTCAAACTTCTATGTTTAACATATTTTTTATTATTGTCTTTGGTGGGATATATTTTGATTTCGGGTAGTTAACTTCTTTATGTTTTGGTCTTCTTTTACCGCCAAGCATTAATCATTGAACCACAAGAAACTTAAAAAATATTGTGAATTTCCTTTTTCAGTTACAAATAAACATAGCTGTTGAATTCCTTATGAGCAAGCACTTCCCTCCTTTGTTAAATGACAAATAATGCATTATAAATGGATAAGTCTTTGAATAGGATATTGTGAATGGATATCTGGATGATTTAAAGCTTTGTCAACTTTTGGCCCATATATCTGATTGATGTGGGATGTTAGAGAAAATTGGAAGTAGCTACTTGTTCTTTTGGCTGCTTTTGAGGTCTTGCATCGTAAACAAAAAATGTGGCAGTTTCAGTACTAGGGGTTTGTTTCTCCTATTATCTTATATCATGAAGCACTTCTGAAGTTGTGGTTTATTATTAACATGCTTTCATTTTTCTGTAGGTACATTTTGTGCACAGCTTTTTCGACTACTTCTGCATTAACAGATTGGAGTAGTGTATTTTATTCTGTTATATATACATCTGTGCCCACTATTTTTGTCGGTATTCTGGACAAAGACTTAAGTCATAGGACATTGTTACAGTATCCAAAACTTTATGGTGCGGGGCATAGACAGGAGGCATATAATATGCATCTCTTCTGGATCACTATGTGTGACACACTATGGCAGAGTCTTGTTCTCTTCTATATTCCTTTGTACGTTTACAAGGAGAGCACAATTGATATCTGGAGCATGGGCAGTTTGTGGACATTAGCCGTAGTCATCCTTGTTAGTATACACCTGGCTATGGATATACAGCGTTGGATATTTGTTACTCATGCGGCGGTATGGGGATCTATAGTTATTACATACGCCTGCATGGTGGTACTGGATTCTGTCCCTATTTTACCCAACTACTGGTTAGTTTTGCTGATGTCTAGTAGTATATGTTTCATTGTCTTTCTTATTCTAGTTCTATAGACTAAGTGAATACACTTTAATGTTTTTGGCAGGACAATCTACAATCTGGCTAAGTCACCAACCTATTGGCTCACCATTTTGCTTATTATAATTGTTGCATTGCTCCCTCGTTTTCTTTTCAAAGCTGTACATCAACATTTTTGGCCTTCAGATATCCAGATAGCCAGAGAAGCTGAGGTACTAAGAAAACAAGCTAATTATTTGAGTTCAAAACCAAATCAGGATTCCAGTTAGCATGTGCTTTACCTCTCTTGTTGAACCCATCTTGAGATGGCTTTCCATGAGTTCATGCTTGATATGGCTCTCCGACGGCATCTAGTTGTAAAGTTCTGTGGTAAGCGCTTGTTTTATTTCCCTTATTCTATCAATTGTACATACTTATATTATGAAGTTAGTTGTAACTGATAATACCTTGTAATTATTTACTCGGGATGTAATAGTTATTCAATATAATGTAAGTGATGTTATGTGGTTGGCATTCCTCAGATGAGTTCCAAAAAAGCTGATTTTGCACCAGTAATCGAAAGAAATGGTTGGCATTGAGACAACAGAGCAGAGAGTTATCGATTATTGGATTGTCAGGGCAAGTGAGACGATTAAAGCCAATGAGAGTGGTTCTGGTGTATTGAAATAGCCAGTTGGATGATTGAAATCGGGAAGGTTGGAAGATGCGAAGCCAGGAGTGGAGCTTTTCAACTTCGGTTGATTCTTTTGAGTGTTGAGGATTTGGCAGTGTGTAAGGATTTGATCACAATATTAGTAGCCTGAAATGGCTAAGATGGACAGAAAATATAATTCCCTAGTATGTAGTAGTTTGTGTAAAGTTCATCAGGTTGACACTGAAAAATATTAGGAAAAAGAAAAAAAAAATTGTTGACAGAAATACAGGTCATTTCATTCAATTTCATTTGTCTTGACCAAATCTTGCAACTTCACCTATGGAGGCCGATAACGATCATGAAGGGCATATTTGGATTTCTATTAAGATGAGTGATGTCTAGTACATAAATATATGTTCACAGAAGAGTTTAATGTTTGGCCATTAATGGCGTCCATTGAATTGGCTCTCTATAAGTTTGTTTAATCAAATCAAACATTTATCAGTGATGCTAGGCTGACCGACTCAGCCACAGATTTTACATACCGACTGGAGTTAAATTTTCAGATTTGGGTTGTTGGGTAGTGAGTCGGTATATAAAAATCAGTATTTGGGTCGGTAAATATAGTATTATTCAACATTTATAGCTTGTGTTTTTGCTTTTGTACCAGAGACTCAAGAGAGGCACAAATACAGCTGCCATATTTAAAACTAACAATATTTGAATCAAAGTGGCAATCATGGTGCTTTGTATTTGCTTGATTCAATCAATTTTTGGGGCAGGCCCTATTGAATTAATGTTCGTACATACAGTACAGGTGTAGTAAAGCCTCTGGATTTATGTTTGAAGGATTCTCATCTTTTTTCTTTTAAAAAAAAAAAGAGGGATAAGCCCTCCAACCACTAACAAGTTTTTGTACAATTCAATCTGTAAACTGTACATCTTTTTTTCTCTTTTTTTTTTTTTTTTTTTTTTTTTTGAGTAACGCGATGTTTGAGTCAGTTTGTGCGTGTCTCACTAACTTTAGGATGATTGAACATTCTATAAGCTCAAAGAATCAAGTAAGTTATAATGTTATTGTGATAAGTGATCCCAATATTTAAACCCAGAAACTCTACGGTCTTTGAAAAGCCATAGACCAATATTTTTCTATAGTGGACATAACAAACCCCAAACTTTGTGATTGAAGCAAATTACCATGTTTAACAGTTCGATCAATCTTTTTTTTTTTCAATCAAGATGTTTGACCAATTTATGTACATTTCGATTATTCTCAAGACGAGACTTCTACAGTAATTCACTGTTGGTCCGTCATAGCTCCTACTTAATCGCGGATATTTAAAGGGAAATCACCACTCACGATTGGGATACAGCCTGATTAAATCCAATATGTAGTTATAACATGTTTTATGTGTATAGTTGATTCAAGGAGATGACCACAAGAATGTGAACACGTTTTATTTTCCAATCATTCATATAAATTATAAAAATAATAGTAGTAGTATAAAGAAACATATTACAAATAAGGTGCACATGAAAATAATAGATTTATCTTTAAATAACATCGAAATCATATATTGATCTGATAATATTATAACCCATACGAATCGTGAAGTACCAAATTATTTATTTTATTTTCAACCATCAATAAATGTTCACATTGGTATTATGACTAAAGGAATTAGTATGCTCATATAAGATGATTTATACTTTAAATAAATTGAAGAAATAAAATAAATAAATAAATTTATGATACAATTCTTTTTTATATATTCAAATTATTTATATAATTATTAAATTGTATTGATAAAAAAATTATATTACAATAAAGCTTATATATATATATATTTTTTAATTAATAGGACAAGCTTATAAAAATACTATACAACCTACGTAACCCTAACTAACTAGATGTTGTCGTCTTCTTCTAGCCTAGATTGCCCTCGATTTTTCTTTTATTACGGAAGAATCAACGTCTCAAGTTAGTATAATCAAGGTCATTTTGTCCTTCGAAAATCGTTGTGTCTGAAACGGTAAGAAACGGAGACCAATGAACTCAACTTTATTTTTTAATAGGTCCCATCTTGATGCTGACAATGCAGATAATGACGTCTCCTCCTACTTCATCCTTTCGTAACCTGTACGGCTAACACTTGCTCAAACGCGCGTGGAATCACGGTTTGGTGATATTTTCTGCCCACCTAACACTTTTCTTAGTGGATTGGAAGATATGTTAATTACTTAGCCCCCCTAAATGTTTATCTAATATCATGATATCCCTATATATACAAGACACACTTTCACCATTTTCTCTTGCTTTTGCCGAGAATTAAACCCATGCTTTTGTTCTTAAATTGTCATTGGCTTCTTCATGTTTAAATAATTTAGTCAAATTGATTATATTTGACTTTACCAAAAATATATAGGTTTGCCTCTGGTACTAGTAAAAGTTACTTAAAAGCATCTTATTCTATGAGCAATGCTAAGTTAACAACCGCCTCTCACAATATCTCTTACAACCTAACAGTGTCAACAGATTACGTTGTCATGTCATCTCTCACCCCACCCAAGACATCCAATCCACTACGATAGATAAACGTTGTTCCTGGAGAAGGAACGACCATCCCTTATGAGGAACGACCGTTCCTTCATAAGGAGCGATTGTTTCTTGAGGGAACATGGTTGTTCCTTTAGGAACACCGTATCTTCTGTTCTGTTTCTTCTCTTCTTATTCTTCTCTATTTTCTTTCTTCTTTTTCTCTCCTCTTTTCTTCTTAATTCTTATTCTTCCTCTCTTCTTCTTCTTCTTCTTCTTCTTCTCCTCCCCTTCTTTTGAGAAACAGAAAATGATCATACCTTTATAAGAAACGGCTATTCCTATGAAGAAACAATCGTTTCTTTGGTCTAGTCAAAATCATTTTCCGTTGGTGGAGCTACTGTGACAGTGACAGGACAGGTACCACTCGGCGTTGTGAAGAGGAGTTGTTGGCGTAGCTTTATTAAAATCGGTTTATAACTGGTTGACTATAATAAAAAAATTTTAATAGAAAGAAAGTCTCAAGATTATCTAAAAATTATGGAGATGTTCTTCATTTTAAAGAAACATCATATATATATAGTAAATTTCTAGTATGAATGTCTTTTAATTTTTTTACCTGTGCCAAATGGTTAGCAACTAGTCTCTTGCCCACCCTCGGGTAGCTCAACTGAAGGACAATCGTTGGGATGTGTGGTTAGACGCACTATCCTATATTTGAATCCCTATGACTCCCTAAATTTAAGTAGGTAATCATGGCGATGAGATTTTTTGTTAATCATAGAGATTAGTCGAAGATGCATGCAAACATGCCCGAATACAAATATAATTATAAAAAAAAAACAGTCTTTTGCTTCAAAAAATGTAAAATGAAAACCGGAGGCTAGCTACTCACATTTATTTCATATGTTAAAAACTTTAAAATATCTGCACATCAAAACTAATCATACGGAAATTTTGACTCAAATTTAATATGTTGTCGATATTTTTTACGGTATGGATATCCATAGTAAATTTATAGCATGAAATAGTTTATGTTCAATGAAAGAAGTAATCAATCCAATATATTCATTAACATTATACAATAAATTAGGAATACTTATTTTTTAAGACAAGGGTACAAAACTTATAGGGGTGTCAGATATATATTCCAAAACTTATAGGGGTTACTTAATTCGTGGAAAATAAAAAATAAAAAATATGTGAAAGTAGAGTGGAACTAGCGCGTGGGTGGTTGGATGATAAATAGCTTATAAAGTAATGGAATCTTTCTTTGAAGGTTCCCTCACTGGCCCCTGGTCTCTTTCTCAAATATAAAGGCCGCCCAATTTTCTTGTTCCAGTTCAATCTACCACCAGAGATAATGGAGTCTTCCTCTTGGCCTGATCATCTTCCTTCAGATCGACGGAGAGCCATTGATGAGCTCGTTAAAGGTCGAGATCTCACCCTTAAGCTTCGCGATCTCGTTCATAGTAACAACAACGACAATAATAATACTAATGCTGCAATCTCATCACTCAATCAAGATCTTGTTCTCAACATACTCAAGTCTTTCACCAACTGTCTCTCCATTTTGAAGAGAAGTTATGGTGAGTCTGATGAAGTCTCTCAAGTTCCAACTGATCCTACCCACTTCACCTGGGACGCTGATGTTGCTGTCAAGTCTGAGGATTCAGAGGGAAGTAGTAAAACTACTTCAACAATCAAAGATCGGAGAGGATGCTACAAGAGAAGGTAATAATAATAATAATAATAATTCTACCTTTTTTATAAATAAAAAAAAAAAGTCTTTTAAGGTTAGTTTAGATAAAGGGTTGTTTTTGAAACTTTTTAGATTAGTATTTTGAGTGATTAACCAATAATGTTTAGTGAAAATGTATTTATTAATAGTTTTTTAGGGTTAGTTTAGTGATGTTCAAGAGAGAAAGAGATGTTTTTGGAACTTTTTAGATTAATATTTTGAGTGATTAATTAACCATTGATTAATGAAGATATATAAATATATTATGCTTTTGATTAATTGTTTAATTCAGGAGTGTTTAATTACTAATCTTAACACTAATTAATTGAGGTTCCTTTTGGAATTCACTTGAATTAATCACTATATTATTTCCCATTTCTTGATTGCAGAAAGTGTTCTGATTCGATTACCAAAGAGACCTCTACCCTGACGGACGATGGCCATGCCTGGAGAAAATATGGACAGAAAGTGATTCTCAATGCCAAATACCCAAGGTATGATATCAAAATTCAGTCAGAAAAGATTATTTGAAATAATCTAGCTAGATCTTTAACCTAATTTTAAGTTTTGATCCATTTTCTGTGTGCAGGAACTATTTTAGGTGCACCCACAAGCATGACCAAGGTTGCCAGGCCACAAAGCAAGTCCAACAAATTGAAGAGAATCCTCCATTGTACCGTTCAATATATTATGGTCATCATACATGCAAGAATTTGCTCAAGGCTTCTCAGCTTCTTTTGGATTCTACTTCAAAGGATCAATCTTCGATGATCAGCTTTGGTAATATCCCCATCGCAGATAAACAAAACCACCCATTTTTCTCTTCCTTTTCCTCATCTGTGAAACAGGAATACAGGGATGAGTTACCACCTAGTGATCATCATAATGACCCCTCATCTTCGTCCGATCATCATTATCTCTTGCCACCTCATGATGATCAACTTACAACATTGTTGTCATCGGATCATGGGGAGGTGATTTCTGGGGGTAATTCTTCATGTTCAAGTTTGGACATGGAAGTCATGGCGGTGGAATCTGTCAACTTTGAAGATGATATTTTGCAATATGTCTTTTAATCTATATGCCCAGTTCCCTTGTAATATGTTCTTGTAGGAAAAACTTTATTAAATTTGCTCTAGCTTCTTTTTATAAGACTCATAGTTTCTTCTGTAACTCCCCTCCTAATGTATAATATGAAAAATTTTAGCTTCTCCATTACTGTATCAGTACTGCTTTAGTGTCTCAACATGGAGAAAATGAATCCTAGCCTTTTTTTTAAGATAAGGTTATGATAAAGTCATGTATAGTGTGCATTAAAGAACTCCTTGCTTGCTAAGTAATTATGTTGAACACTTTAGGAATAAAAGTTGCTGACGGTTAAGGTAGTCTTCTAGCATGGACCAAAAAACAGTATTTGAACAGGCTCTACCAGCTTGACGGTTCGTTTGAGACTCTTGGATATATTACTCAAGAGGTCTTAAGTTCGAATCTTCACGACTATTAATAAGGGGTAATCACTTGAGACTTATCTAGTCGTTAACTTCAGGGCTTTAGGGACTAGTTGAGGTGCACGCAAGCTGGTTGGACACCCTCAGATCCTTGGATACCATCTCGAAGAATCTATAACCACCAATATGATTTGGGTTAAAGATAAGAATTGGGTTAGCTAAAGTTAGACCAATTGCAGATATAGTATACAATAAGAACTGGGTACTCACTGGAGGCTTATCTGGTCATTAACTTCAGGGTTTCAGGGACTAGTTGAGGTGCACGCAAGCTGGTTTGATACCCTCAGATACCATCTCGAAGAATCTATAACCACCAATATAATTTGGATTAAAGATAAGAACTGGGTTAGGTAAAGTTAGACCAATTGCAGATATAGTATGCATTAAATTAACTTAGTTATATCCATGTCACAACGAAGACAGTGGCCATAGATAATTTGCAAGTTACTCAAATATTATATAACCAAGTTCAACTTTGCACTACATATGAAGTTGACATTAACCCATATTCTTGTATCTTAAACCCTAATTATTTGGCCTAATGAAACACATGTTAATTTATTTATTAATTATAGCTTGAGTAATGGACAAAACCATATCCCATATCAATTCAGAGAATCCCATCCTCTTTTGAGTCTTGTCTGTTAATTTCCTTTAGGAGAGCAAAAGATTAAACATCCTGATAAGGATCTTAATTAGGTGGCTAAAAGAAAGGATTTATAAGATGGATGATGAAAAAAATGTTGATTCTTCAAGCGTTTACGTGGGGCAAACGCTGAAGAAAAGCACACAAAAAATCTAAGAATGATCTAAATTTACCTATGAGGATGCCCCCACAGCACATGAAAACGAACAATGTCTTTGTAACTTCTTGGACGCTGCATGCTTTTGAAAGATAGAGAAAGAAGGAAGTATGCTCAAGCACAGTGAACCGATCGACCACTCACTTTCAAATCATCAATCAACTTTATAAAGTTTATTCACTTGGAAAATTTTGGCCCTCTTGAACGTGAGATCAGCAAGGATTCAAACATCCATTTACGCCTTCCCATGATCTTCTTTCCACATTCAAAATTCAATGTTTCAACCCTCGTGGATTGAGATAAATGGGGTCCTCTTTCTTTTTTGCAGAGGACAAGACCATGTAAATACAAAGCTATAACCTGTCAAATTTTATGATTGCTCCATGTCCCTCGATCAACTTTTGTTTTGGGTAATCTTGTTTGTTCATACTTTGTGGAAATTTGATCAGTACCTTTCAGTCAACACCAATCTTTTTCTTTTATAATCTATCCATGAACCAATGTATAAGGAAACTTACAGAGACAATTCATAAAATTTATTCCATTTAAATTTCACTCTTTTGATTACTCCTCTTTGGATTCATTCAGCTTTCTTAATTAACATATATAATATTCGAGTTTGGTGGTTGTTGAGCAATTTGTACTGCCCCCAACTTTCAATTATTTTATCTCATGTTGGTTTTAAGTACAATTCTCTGTCAGGTCATTTCTGCAGGTTGTTTAACTGGTTATATTTTGCAAGACACTGATTATAAAAATCATGCCAAAACAAAACGACAGTTTGAGGTTTATCTTCCTGTAATAAGTTTGGTAGAAGTTAACACACACACAAAGAACATCAATTGGTTGAATAAACACCAATTAACTTTCTCTTCCTATAATATTACATGTTTTATGTATATACATGGTTGGCTTATGTTCCTGGTAATACTGACACCTTATGAGGATTGAGTAATTAACAAGGTGGGCGGCTTCATTCTTAGTTGTCATTATCATATCCAATTACTGTTTGACCATAGCCCCATACAAGCTTCTGCCGAAGCATCCAAGTATGCCATCCATCCTCGGTTTTAGAGATAGCAATGGAGCTGATATTTTTTAGTACCTGGCCTAACCCATCTCGAAAAGGTCGGGTTTTACCAGATGTTCGTGGGTTTGAGCTTGCGTCTGGGCCTGATTTTAAGGCCCGACCTTGGGTACGGGCCGAGTTTGGGTATATTTTCGGGTCCGACCCGATAATTTTAGTATTAATTATACTAAATTATCCTTATACTATATATTTAATTATAAGATTATCCTACATATATATATACTCATTTTTCCCAAACCCTAAATGGATGGATGGATACACTTTGTGGAAAGTTATTTATATATTTGTGAGTATTAAAAAATAAATTAATATTTAAAAATTGTTTCTAGAATTAAAAATATAAAAAAAAATTGAAATTTATTAATATTTAAAAATTCACATTATAAAAATGAGTGGGCTTCGGCCGGGCCTAAGGTTACAAAAAACCCGTCGGGCCGGGCTTGGACTTTACCTATCATACTCATGATGGGCCCGGGCCGAGCTTGGGCCTTTGTCATGAGGTCAGGCTTGGGTCTGGGCCAAGGGGTACCCGATCTCGGCCCAACCCATTGCCATCACTACTCGATTTAGAGCCATCTAAAGCCTACCTGACTAATTGGTTTTATTTGTTCTGAGCATGTGCACTCTTGTCGAGCGCTTGTGCCCGTTTTCTCTTTTCTGTTTGGTTTGAGCTTGCGAGCTCTGTTAGGGTGCTTGTGCCCATCCTTCCCCTCGGTTTAGAGCCTGCAATGCTCCCTTTTAGGCGTTTGTTTCTATCCTTTTGTCCAAAAAGATGGACACATTTGTTCTTATCTTCTTTAGACTTCTTTTGAAGGTATACCCCTAGTTTCTGTATGTTTTTTTTTTTTTATCATTCATACCATATAAATTATGGACATGGACAATCTACATACTAATGAATTGGGTTAGTAACCTCACTCAAAACTTTTTTTTTAAACTCTTGGATTCATCCCTGATTATAGATCAATGTTCTAACAAAAAAACTTGTTAATCGAGTCTAAACTCATGAATTTTATTTCATCTAATAAAAAAACAACTGACTTAGCTTAATAATATACATGGATTCTAGATCTTAATCTCTGAAAGTATTGTTATATCTGGTTTCATCTTTCAAGTGAGACTAAGCTTCATTTACTGAGAACTTGCCAACAAAATCACGAACATAAAGCCCCCAAACCAGAGCCACAGAGCACAAGGCCACCGGCAAAGGACCAAACATCCACAGCAACAAAGGAAAGCACATGCACAGAATCCGATTTCCAATGAAAGCCATCATGAAACCCTGCTCAAACACCATCTGTGTGTATGCAGGAAACGAGAACTCCTCAGGAGCGCTCACCAAAAAGTTAGCATCAATCAACTGCCCGAGTCCCAAGGCGCTGCAAAAGAAGCTAGCCAACAGAAAGAAAGACGTCGAGCCAAACTTTAGAGCAAAAATTCTCCCACCATTACCCGATTCTGGCTCCAAAATTACACTCTGGAAAATCCTGCTTGCGTTGTAGGTGTTGTTCGTTAGCGCTGCCAATGCTAACTCCACCAGAATCGCTATTGTTGCAGCTATAGTTGTCGTCAATAGTGTGTTTCTCAAGCTTTGAACCGCCAACATCGCCTTCTTATCATCACCCTAATCATCAAAATCTCATTAGCATCAGGGTTAAGATGAACATAAGTAATCTATGGATTAACGATTAATTACCTCTTTCATGTTCATAAACCATTCTTTTCTTCTCAATGCTTCGATTCCGATCGTGATACGGGAGGGCTTGATCTTGAAATAACACCACAGATTTACATGGTAACCCACTATAAGGAAGAGGCTCAAGGGGACTAAAACACTATCCAAAAGAAGGATAACGGCCATCGTTGAGCAAAAATCAAGCGAGGATTTTTTAACAAAAAACAAGTCTATTTAATCACAAATGCCAACCGGGTTTGATCTTAAAGTGGAGGAATTCTGTTGAATCATGCTCATATACGCAATATAAAAGCAACTTCGTTTCTAAATTATTGGCCATTAGTGCGCTCTGTAAAGTAGTGGATTAGAAATAATGGACATTAGGATGATTTAGTGGGAATTGTGGGAATGGGAACAATAAAGAGACGATGGCAACTTTTTCATCAAAATGATAATATTTTGAGCCAATAATGCCATATTTTTGTTTATTTAATTACTGTTCTTCTTAATTTCCTTTTTTATTTGCTAAACTTTATTTAAAGGTGACACTGAGGTTCCTAACATATATAGATATCTTACACACAGGTACACAATTATTTAAGCAAAGTACTAAATTCTCGGGATCCGTTAAACACTGTACTCGGGATCAATTGATTATCTTATAATCCAATGATCAAAGTAAGCCACAAATATGACGGTGATAACTTTGTGTGACTCAAACACAAAAGGGTGTGTTTGGTTTAATATTTCTATCCTTATTCCCAATCATTTTTTCAAAATATCTGTTTGTTTAATTATTTAGGAAATACTATTAGATTTTTTTAATTATTTTTAGATCTCTTAAGTTTATTAATTTCATTAAATACCCACAGAAAAAAAAGTTTGAAAATTAACAAAAACACCCCCACCCACCTATAGTTGCCAGATTCTAGCAACCACTATCAGTGGTAGCCTGAATCTGTCACAACGGCCTACAAATGACCGGAACTTGCCAATAATTCGTTGATCGACCATATCTTTGACCGTCGCTGAAGGCAAGATCTAGCCTTTTGCGGCCGTTGACGGCCAGATCGACGCACTTCCGACCAGATCCAACTGGTTTGCATCATAACGCCAAATTCTGACCAGATTCCGACGGTGGTGGCCGGAATCTGGCACTATGGGTGGGTGGGGGTGTTTTTGCCATTTTATAAATTTTTTATATACTGGGGTGTTTAGTTAAATTAGCAAATTTAGGAGGTTTTTTTTGTACATTTTTAAATTTTACCTCGTAATAGTCACCATACTCAACTATCCAATACTATCTCCAAAATCCTATCTAAAATAATAATATCCAATACTATCTCCAAAATCCTATCTAAAATAATAAACCAAACGCACCTAAAACCTTTTAGTAACCTAATGTCTTGTCATCCGGCTATAAGCCAAGTAGTTTAAACTTATTATTTTGTTTTTGAATTATATCCTAATTTCTTAAAAAAAAATATATTTTTTATTTACCTTTATAAGATGTATAATTGAAACGCATATTGGCCGCTGTTATGGAAAAATACTACTTAATAATGGTCAAAAGCTCTCTTATTAAAACTTTATTTTAGAGAAGAATAAAACGGGCCCTATTTTGTTTTTGTGAAGCCCATTTGAGATGGAAATGGGCCAAATTGAGCCCAATATTGTCGGCCCAGTAAAAGGGATTCCGTTATAACGTCACTATTACAGAACCTGGCGAGGAGTAATTGAGTAATTGGTGATCGGCTAAACTAAAGTGGAAAATGAGCAACTTTACCAAAATTATTTTTGGGAGTGGCAAAGAAGAAGATGATCCGAGTGGGGTTTTACTTTTATTATTATTATCTTTTAGGGTTTTTAATTTTGTGTTTTTGTAATTCAGTCAGAAATGTTATTGGGTCGATTCACTAGTACAGAAATGAAGCTTTTATTGCACAATCAAATGCTTTCTTCTTTCATGGCGGCAGTGAAGGCCTTTACGCTTCCAAAGTTGTTGATTCCTCTTCTTCATCTTCTTCTCCTGATAAGCCTGTCAAGGGCAAGTCCTTTCTTAGGTACATCTTAATTCTTGTTTTCATGATTTTGTTTGAAATGAATTTGTTCCCTTTTTTTTTTTTTTTTTTTTGAATTTTGATTATTTTGGGTGTTGTAACAAGTAATGATGTATGTTTAGTATGGTTCTACGAAAGTTTGGTGAGTTTTAGAGTTGTTTGATGGATATGTAGATTTGATTAGCTTCAATTGGTGGGGTGATATGAGCTAATTGAGTGAGAGGGTTTTGATTGTGGTGGATGAATTTGTTTCGTTTCTGGAGGGTTTTAAGCTTATGCATATGGAATTTCAGGTTTGAAACTGTTACATTTGTGAGGCCGAGGGAGTCTGCTAGGAAGAAGAATGAGATGCAGCAGAAAACTGGATTGGTGGAGGCTATCATACTTGAGGTTAAAGATAGGGAAAGAATTGGAGGTTCATTTCTAAAATTGGATACCATATGTTGCATGAAGAATCTTTCTAGGGATGGGTATTGCAATATTGGAGAGGTTATTATTCACAAAAATCTGGACAACCCCGACTGGCCTAAACGCGTACAAACTTTCTTTGAGGGAACCAACGAAGAAGCTCAAATGTCTCCTGATGATATTGTTTATATAGATAGAACTGGAATGTACTACCTCTATTTTATGTTTTGTGATCCAGAACTCAAGGGTACTTTGGTTAAAGGAAAAAGTGTGTGGAAGAACCCAGATGGTTATTTACCAGGAAAGATGGCTCCTTTGATGACATTCTTTGGCATAATGTCTTTGGCTTACTTGGTGCTTGGCCTAGCATGGTTTTTTAGTTTTGTCCAATTCTGGAAGAATATTATGCAGTTGCACTATTACATCACCGTGGTTATTGCTCTTGGAATGTGTGAAATGTCTTTCTGGTACTTTGATTATGCCAATTTTAATTCAACTGGGAGCAGACCCATGGGGGTTACATTGTGGGCCGCATCGTTTACTTCTGTTAAGAAGACTCTGTCTCGCCTTCTTCTGCTTGTGGTCTCTATGGGCTATGGTGTTGTCAAGCCAACCCTTGGTGGTTTAACCTCGAGAGTTGTTCTTCTTGGTTTGGTATATCTTGTTGCATCAGAGGCCCTTGAGCTCTTTGAAAATTTGGGAAACATCAATGACTTTTCTGGAAAAGCAAAGTTATTTTTGGTGCTGCCTGTTACCTTTCTGGATTCCTGCTTTATTCTGTGGATCTTCTCATCACTCTCCAAAACTTTGGAGAAACTTCAGGTAATCTTCTGATTCTGCCATTCTTGCCATTTCCAAAAGTTTATGTTAACATGTCTCTTAAAATGGTAAGTTAGCAGTAATTATTTACCATTCAAAGAAGTGAAGGTAATTTGGTGACCAAAATGATTTCTTTAGATGATGAGTAATAAATGCTAATTTACCGTTTCAAGTCTCTTAACATATGCCCTAGAACGATATACATCCACAATTGCTCATTTATCTTTTGTTTTCCATCTCTGTATTTCCATTTTTTTTTTCTGTGTATTTGGGTGCAGATGAGGAGAAACATGGCTAAATTGGAGCTGTACAGAAAGTTTACCAATTCTCTTGCCGTGTGTGTGCTACTCTCTATAGCTTGGATTGGATTTGAGGTAACTGGGTGTTGTTGCAATTTAAAAACTCTGTAGTGCTTTGTGGTGTACGAAGTTTCTGAAGTATTTCCACTTGTACATTTGTCTCAAACAACACTGCTAATTGAAGCTTATCTACCTTCCTTGGCAGCTATATTTCAGTGCAACTGATCCGTTAAATGAGCTGTGGCAATTTGCCTGGATCATTCCAGCTTTCTGGAATTTCCTTTCATACACTCTTTTGATGGTGATATGTGCCCTTTGGGCTCCTTCACGTAACCCTACTAGGTACTTGCTTTGACTTGACTCCTTGTTCTTTGGTGTTTTAATTGCTTCATTCTCATTCTGGTTAGTGATGTTTCCACTTTTCCTTCCACACTTGGGCTGTCTTTTCTGCAACTTTTTTAATTTATTACATACTTTTTGAATCTAAGCTATCACTAACCTGACAAATGGTTGTTATGGTTAGAAATATTATTTAGTTTCTTGATTTGGCAGATAGAGTCAACTCATGGTATGATGATGGGATAATTCTTCTTTTTTTATTATATATATATATATATTTTTTTTTTTTTCCTTAAATTTGAAGCAATTGTATTATGATGGAGCCTTTGCTGAAAATAGCATATTAAAGTATGTATATTAAGTCATTTTTCTGTGTGGACGTTATAACTTTTTTGAAGTGCGGATGAAGGGCAGATGACCAGTATTGTTTAACACAGTGAAAAATCAAAAGTTATTGACTAGTCGCCAACCCTGCCCTTTAAAATTTATGACATCTTGTGGTTTATGTGAAGTGTGATTCAATTTGCCTGAGATAGCTTAACATGCGACATACTTATATTTTTGTGTTCCTGGTATTGATGAAAGATGAGTAATGTATTACTGCTAATTTGGTGTGGATTCGTAGCTATGCTTACTCAGAGGAGATGGGAGAGGACTTTGATGAGGAGGGTGTCGCGCTGCTGGCACCGGGATAAAAACTGGAGATATGAGAACTAGGGCGGATCATGTGTTGGCCTTGGAGAAGACGTTGAGGAGTATAAGCGGGAATAGATTGATATTTCCATTTCTCTGTTTGCACATCCTGGAATTTGTCTGTAAATCTTGCCACTCAATGAAGGTTGCATGTACAAAAGCAAGTGTGAATGTTATGTACAATGAATTGAAAGAACAAAGAAAGGAGTTAAATATCAGTTTTAAGTTTTATAGCTGAACTTTTATCTTCTGAGAATTACAAATTTAGGCACTAAACAGAGTTTTTTTTTCTTTATCTTTGTGCTCCTATCATAATTTATTATTATATATGTGCTTGTGCTTTCTTGCTCATATAATTGTAGATGAGTTTAGCAGTGACATAATCAGGATTTTTAGTCGGCCGGGTCAAAATATCAACCAGAAACAAAGTCCTAAATCTTATAACTTAGCCTTTCACACAATTTATACAAACCCAATAAAATTCAACTTATAAACCCATCAAATCCAGCTCAACATTCAAGTAGATAATCAATATTTCAAAATTAAATCAAGTCCTCAAATCTCTACAACATAGGGTCGTTGTTTTAAAACCTGGACCGGAGGGTAATCTGTTTTGTTGCCTGGGTCATGGGTCAAACAGTCCAATCGGTTGGACCGACTAGTTGAATCGATGACGTTAGCGACAATTTTATTTTTAAAAAATTACATATTAATCTCTTAAATTTTAATATATTACAAAATTCCTCTAAAAAGGTTTAATTAGTCCCTAAAATTTTTATTTAGTTTAAAAATACCCCAAAAAATTACCAATTAATCCCTAAACTTTTGATATATCTCCAAAACACCCCTATAAAATTATAATTAACCCTTATAATTTTAAAATATTACAAAAACCCCCTAAGACCTGGACCGGACATGGACTGGAGAAGCTTCTGGGTCCCGGTCCGGTCCAGTTTTTAAAACAGAGCTTAAGGTTACTAAAATTTATCGAATTCAACTTAAAACAACAACTAATTAACTCATACTTCAACATAAACAAGATTAAATCAAAACGTATATTAAAATCTAGGAATTTAATCTTCTAATTTTAAACTCATTTATTAAACTCAACAAAAACTCATTGTCCATGATCTTTTATCAATTAACAAAGATAAAAGAAAAGAATTTTAAGTCAAAAAATAAAAAATAAAAAATGAGCATCATGTTATCTTATAAACCAAAGGAGTTGCTTTTCTTGACCGTCTAACAAAAGGAAAAAGATAATAAGAGAGATAATGATAAGAGATGAAGTAGACAGAAACGTAAAAAAAAGTGTTAATTAATAATTCATTTTTATAGGTCAACATGAATTTAAGTTGGGTGAAAATTATAAAATTCCATAAAACTAAAAACTTTTTTTAATTTTTTTTTTTTTAAATTTAGTGGAACTGTTGTATGTGTTAGTATCATGTTAATTATAGAAAAGTGATTTCAATATCATACGTCTAAGATGATATTAAATAACAATAAAGAAGAGCATATTTGACACCTTTATAGAGATATAGACTTGAACAGTCAAATAACAATTTCGACTAAACATGAATAATCGTTCTTATAGATGACGATCGTCCTTAGGGATTAACGATTATTCATTATAAGAAATTATTTCTATGAATGAACGTGTTGTAAGATTAGGTTGTAGGCATAATATTACTCATGATTGAAACGTTTTCTCAATTTTTTCTTTGACAATTTAGTCATCCGCATAACGATTTGTCATAGGCCCAATATAGCCACATAGTAAGATATGAGTGTCAATTGAATCCACTGAAAGTTTTGAAAAAAAAAAAAAAAATTTATTTATATGGTATTTACAATTTTGACCTATTAAATTCATATGTACGTTGACCCTACCAAATGATTAATTACATTTTTTTAACTTTCTCTCTCCCTTCATTCCTCTCTTTTTCTATGCTACTTTTTCTTATTTGGTTGGATTATTCAAAAAAAAAAAAAAAATTATTTAGGGTTACAAGGTAGCATGATGGTTTTTTTTTTTGTTTTTTAAAAATATTTTTTGTCTTTCTAAATGTTAAAAGATCACGAGCTATAGCTTTTATTGAGTTAATAAATAGGTTGAAATTGGAAGATAATTCTAGATTTGATGTGGGTCTGATTTAATCTTATTTATGTTGAGAATGAGTTAATAGTTGTTGTTTTAAGTTGGGTTTGATAAATTTTAGTTAGTTATGAATTAATTTTGAGTGGTTTTAAAAAATTAATGAAACGTTAAGTTACAGAGATTTGGGATTGATTAATTTAGATTTAGGTTAATTGTTTGATATTTAAAGTTAGATTAGATAAGTTTTTAGGGGTTTATGACTTGAATTTTATCGAGTTAATAGAAATTGTTTGAAAAGTTAAGTTATAAGATTTGGGGCTCGGTTTATAGTTGATGATTTGATAAATTAAGTTATAATTGTTGCGGGAAATGTACCGGTGGCAGTGGGGATTATAGTAGTAGGGAGGTGAAGGAGAATGTACTAGTGGTGGTGGGTTTGTAATAGTATGAGGTGGGTGGGGGATGTACGGGTGGTGGTGGAGATTGAACCCACTCACTAGAAATCTTGACTACTTTTGCCTATAATTCAATAGAATAAGTAAGTCATAAATGTGATAGATGACCCTTTATGTGACTTAAACACAAGATTTTTGAGTAATCCAGAGTCTTATCATTTGGCACGGTTTAACCCATTAATTATATACGTGTAAAACCATTATTTTATTTTGAATATATCCTAATTTCTTTTTTTTTAAATATATCCTTTATAAGATGTATAATTGAAACGCACATTGACCGTTGTTGAAAAATACTACTCAATAATGGTCAAAAGCTCTCTTAAAACTTTATGTTAGAGAAGAATAAAACGGGCCCTATTTTGTTTAGTAAAGCCATTTGATGGAAAGGGCCAAATTGAGCCCATATTATCGGCCCAGTAAAAGGGATTCCGTTATAAAGTCACTATTATTACAGACTGGCGAGGAGTAATAACTTGGTGACGGATAAAACTAAAGTGGAAAGTCAGCAACTTTACCAAAATTATTTTGGGAGTGGCAAAGAGGAAGATGATCCGAGTGGGGTTTTACTTTAATTATTATATCTTTTAGGGTTTTTTATTTTGTGTTTTTGTAATCAGTCAGAATGTTAATGGGTCGATTACGGTACAGAAATGAAGCTTTTATTGCACAATCAAATGCTTTTCTTCATGGGGGCAGTGAAGGCCTTTACGCTTCCAAAGTGTTGATGCCCTTCTTCATCTTCTTCCTGATAAGCCTGTCAAGGGAAGTCCTTATTAGGTACATTTTAATTCTTATTTTCATGAATTTGTTTGCCTTTGTTTTTTTTTTTTTTTTTTTTTTTTAAATTTGATTATTTTGGGTGTTGTGAACAAGTAATGATGTATGTTTAGTATGGTTCTACGAAAGTTTGGGGGGTTTTAGAGTTTTTTGAGAATCATTAGATTTGATTGCTTCAATTGGTGGGGTATATTAGCTTCAATGGTGTGGTCATAGAGCTAATTGAATGAGAGGGTTTTGATGTGGTGGATGATTTGTTTCGTTTCTGGAGGGTTTTAAGCTTTTATGCATATGGAATTTCAGGTTTGAAACTGTTACATTTGTGAGGCCGAAGGAGTCTGCTAGGAAGAAGAATGAGATGCAGCAGAAAACTGGATTGGTGGAGGCTATCATACTTGAGGTTAAAGATAGGGAAGAATTGGAGGTTCATTTCTAAAATTGGATACCATATGTTGCATGAAGAATCTTTCTAGGGATGGGTATTGCAATATTGGAGAGGTTATTATTCACAAAAATCGGACAACCCGACTGGCCTAAACGGTACAAAATTTCTTTGAGGGAACCAACGAAGAAGCTCAAATGTTCGTGATGATATTGTTATATAGATAGAACTGGAATGTACTACCTCTATTTTATGTTTTTGATTCCAGAACTCAAGGGTACTTTGGTTAAAGGAAAAAGTGTGTGGGAAGAACCCAGATGGTTATTTACCGGAAGAGGGCTCTTTGATGACATTCTTTGGCATAATGTCTTTGGCTTACTTGGTGCTTGGTAGCATGGTTTGTAAGGTTTGTCCAATTCTGGAAGAATATTATGCAGTTGCACTATTACATCACGTGGTGATGCTCTTGGAAGTGTGAAATGTTTCTGGTACTTTGATTATGCCAATTTTAATTCAACTGGGAGCAGACCCATGGGGGTTACATTGTGGGCCGCATCGTACTTCTGTTAAGAAGACTCTGTCTCGCCTTCTTCTGCTTGTGGCTCTATGGGCTATGGTGTTGTCAAGCCAAACTTGGTGGTTTAACCTAGGAGTTGTCTTCTTGGTTTGGTATACTTGTTGCATCAGAGGCCCTTGAGCTCTTTGAAAATTTGGGAAACATCAATGACTTTTCCGGAAAAGCAAAGTTATTTTGGTGCTGCCTGTCACCTTTCTGGATTCCTGCTTTATTCTGTGGATCTTTCATCACTCTCCAAAACTTTGGAGAAACTTCAGGTAATCTTCTGATTCTGCCATTCTTGCCATTTCCAAAAGTTTATGTTAACATGTCTCTTAAAATGGTAAGTTAGCAGTAATTATTTACCATTCAAGAAGTGAAGGTAATTTGGTGACCAAAAAGATTTCTTTTGATGATGAGTAATAATGCTAATTTACCGTTTCAAGTCTTAACATATGCCTAGAACGATATACATCCACAATTGCTCATTTATCTTTTGTTTTCCATCTCTGTATTTCCATTTTTTTTCTGTGGATTTGGGTGCAGATGAGGAGAAACATGGCTAAATTGGAGTGTACAGAAAGTTTACCAATTCTCTTGCCGTGTGTGTGCACTCTCTATAGCTTGGATTGGATTTGAGGTAACTGGGTGTTGTTGCAAATAAAACTCTGTAGTGCTTTGTGGTGTACGAAGTTTCTGAAGTATTTCCACTTGTACATTTGTCTCAAACAACACTGCTAATTGAAGCTATTCTACCTTCCTTGGCAGCTATATTTCAATGCAAATGATCCATTAAATGAGCTGTGGCAATTTGCCTGGATCATTCCAGCTTTCTGGAATTTGCTTGCATACACTCTTTTGATGGTGATATGTGCCCTTTGGGCTCCTTCACGTAAACCTAATAGGTACTTGCTTGACTTGACCCTTGTCTTTGGTGTTTTAATTGCTCCTCTCATTCTGGTTAGTGATGTTTCCACTTTTCCTTCCACCATTGGGCTGTCTTTTCTGCAACTTTTTAATTTATACATACTTTTGAATCTAAGCTATCACTAACCTGACAAATGGTGGTTATGGGTTAGAATTACTAATTTCTTGATTTGGCAGTGTAGTTAACTCATAGTATGATGATGGGATAATTCTTGTCTTTTTTTTTTTTTTAATTATATATTTTATTATTCCTTAAATTTAAAGTCTTGTTTATGATGGAGCCTTTGCTGAAAAAAGCATATTAAAGCATGTATAGGTCATTTTTCTGTGTGGATGTTATAACATTTTTGTAGTGCGGATGAAGGGCAGATGACTGGTATCGTTTAACAAAGTGAAAAATCAAAGTTATTGACTAGCCACCAACCCTTGTCGCCCTTTAAAATTTATGACATTGTGGTTTATGGGAAGTGTGATTCAATCTGTCTGAGATAGCTTAACATGCCGATACTTATATTTTGTGTTCCTCGTATTGGTGAAAGATGAAAAAGTAATTTCATACAATGTATTACTGATTTGGTGCGGATTCGTAGATATGCTTACTCAGAGGAGATGGGAGAGGACTTTGATGAGGAGGGTGTCGCGCTGACTGGCACCGGGATAAAATCTGGAGAGATGCAAACTAGGCGGATCATGTGTATGGCCTGGGGAAGATGTTGAGGAGGATAAGCGGAATAGATTGATATTTCCATTTCTCTGTACTGGATCACTGTCAAAAGTCAGTTGCACATCCTGGCTTTGTCTGTAAATCTTTCACTCAATGAAGGTTGCATGTACAAAAAAGCGTGTGAATTCAATGTACAATGAATTGAAAGAACAAAGAAAGGGGTTAAATATCAGTTTTAAGTTTATAGCTGAACTTTTATCTTCTGAGGATACAAATTTAGGCAATAAACAGAGTTTTTTTTACTTTATCTTTGTGCTCCTATTCTGATTTATTATTATATATGTGCTTGTGCTTGTCATTTAATAATGTAGTATGTAGATGTGTTAGCAGTGATATAGCAGGATTTTTAGTCGGTGGAGTCAAAATATCAAACATAAATGGAAGCTCGATCTTATAACTAGGGTTTTCAAACAATTTATACTACCCAATAAAATTGGGTTTAGAAACCTATCAAATCCAACTTTAGATATCAAGCAATAACCAACATATCAAAATTAAATAAAATTCCTGGCTCCGTTTGGTTCAAAATTTGGGGGTTTTGGGAAAAGTTTTTTGAAAAAAGTTAAAAAAAAAGTTGAATTGGGCGGGTATTACGATGTAGGATTTAAATTAATAAAATACCCCATATATTTGTTTTTTTTACAAAATACCCCCTATAATAAAACATTAAAAGTTCAAAAATACCCCTAACCCACCCTCAAACACCCAGTCAACCACCACCATCGGAGGTGGGCCGAAGTCGCCTTATGGGCGCATGACCGGTAGATTTTGCCTGTCAGCGCGATATGGCCTTTTTCGACTAGATCCACGGTGGATCTGGCCGTAGATCTGGCCGTCAACCGCCAGATCTGGCCGTATTTGCTCTCAACGACGGCCAACAAACAGTCGTCGTTGATGGTCAACGACGACCGTTTGTTGGCCGTCGTGACTGACTGTTTCAGCCAAAGATCTGGTCGTAACGGCCAGAATCTTGGCCTTAGATCTGGCCTTTTCAGGCCAGATCCACCGTGGATCTGGCCGGAAAAGGCTAGATCGACACACTACCGCCAGAGTCAACCGGGTAGTGCGCCATCCTACCAGTTCGGCGGGGGTGGCCGGAATCTGGTAATATGGATTGTTGGGGTGTTTTGTAATTTTAAAAAAATACTTAGGGGTATTTAATTAAATTAACAAATTTAGAGGGTTTAAAAAAATTGAATTAAATATGAAAATAGTATTCCCAAAAATGAGAGTTTTTGGGTATTTTACTGTTTAACTTTTTTGGGAATACTAAGAGTAGTATTCCCAATCTTGAACCAAACGAAGCCCTAATTTTCTACATCTCAGGGTTTTGTTGATTCTTTAAATCATTCAAAATTAACTTAATAACTAACTGAAATTTATCTAACCCAACTTAAAACAACAACTAATTAACTCATACCTCAATATAAATAAAGATTAAATCAAAACTCATATCAAAATCTGAGAATTTAATATTCCAATTTCAAACTCATTTATTAAACTCAACAAAAACTTATAACTCATGATTCTTCATCAATTAAGAAAGCTAAAAGAAAACAATTTTAAGTAAAAGAAAAAAAAAAAAGCATCATCTTATCTTGTGATTTGAAAGAGTAGTCTTTCTTGAATATCCAATCAAAGGAAAAAGATAATATGAGAAAATGATAGGAAACGAAGAAGAGGGAAAAGTTAAAAAAAAATGTTAATTAATAATTTATTTTTGTGGGATCAAATTTGTAAATTTCATAAAACAAAAGACTTTTTTTATTTTTTAAAAAAGTTTAATGGGTTCAATTGAACTCACATGTTTGTATGTCGCTATGTGTCTGTGTTAATATCTCATTTAATTATAAAAAAGTTGATTTCATTTATCATATCGTGTGAGATGATATTAAATAACAATAACCGACACCTTTTATAGAGATAATATGACTTGAAAAAAAATACGACTTTTTCCAGAATTGGCACTATCACATCAATTGATGACTTTAATTAAACATGAATAGTCGTTCTTTAGAGATGAACGACCGTTCCTTAATGAAGAACGATCATTTATTCCTAAGGAATAATTGTTCCTTCATGAGGAACAAATCATTCCTTATAAATAAACAATCATTTCTTCATAAGGAATAGTCATTCCTTATAAAAGAACAATCGTTCATCTTTAAGAAATGATCGTTTGTATTTAATTAAAATCATTTAGTGTTTTAAGAGAATATTATGAGATTGGATTGTGAGCGTAATATTACTTATGACTTGAAACACTTTCCAAGTTTTTTCTTTGACAAATCGGTCAGCTTCATAAAGATTTGTCATTGACCGATTTGTCATAGGCCCAATACAGCCCATCCGATTTGTTATAGGCCCGATAGAGCCCATCCGATTTGTTATGGGCCCAATAGAGCCCACTATTGGGCCGAGTGATTCCCTTTAACGACGCCTACATCGCAAGCTGAAAGGGAATCCTAAATCCGACACAGATTACTCGGTCGCCTCGAGTTCTTTTACAGTTCTGGTTTCACGTTCTGCTTTGCAGTTACAGATCATTGTTGAGACGACAAAGGGTACAGGGGTTTTTTCTTCTGTAATAAACAAGGTATATGTTCGTTTATCAATTGTTTCCGCCTGCTCATATTCATCTCGAGACATTATTTGTTTTGGACGGCATTAACATGAAGTACTCTCTTTTTCAGTTTTTTTTTCTCATTGGAGCTTTTTCCTATATAAAAGTTTTGTTTTTGATTGGTGGGTTCTTGTTTAACAGTTGAAAAATCATGGGTAATCATGATCACCATCGCCACCACCATGGAGACAGCCCTTATGATGATCCGTTTTTGAGGTGTTGTTGCTGCCCTTGTTTTATGGTTTCACCAATCTTAACTGGAATCAATAGATGCATAATTGCAGTTTGTCACCCTCTCTTGCTGTGCTTTGGATGGGATGATGGAGGCCACCATAATCACCACCACCACCACCATCACAGCCATTAGATTCTGTTGTAAAGGTCTCACCTTTTCAGGATTTGATCGGATTAACCCAGGTTTTCAAGTGTTAAATGATTCCCAGATATGCATATAATCTGTCAGTTTAACTAAGCTTTCATTCTTGTCAATGCAGTCTATAGATTTGGCTTCTGCAAGATCTTCTAAAAAATTTGAATCATCTAATTTTACTTAGCAATCCAGTGTTAGAAATTTGGAAAGTTGTAGCTTGGCAGCACCAATTGAATCAGAATTTTCAGTAAAATTTCCTTTATGTCAATATTTTATTTGTTTATCAGAATAGAACTTACTGAATAATGGGAAATCTTTGACGATCTGTCCATTAACCCAAGGCACTGTGCTTTAAGCATTTCAGTAGTGGTAAATTCTGCTATGAGCTGCATAGGCCAATATTATCCAAAGTTCATGTTGATCTCAAACGAAGATGTATGGTTACACAATCTTTTGGGATGCCTCATTGCCCTTTTATTTAAGAGAAAGTCTTAGAAGGATGAAGACAAATGATTGCAGTTCCCGTTGACACTGCACAAATATCCAGATTACATCTAATTGGATTGATGTACATATACTTCACAGAACTTTTATTAATTTACACTAAGAAGAAATGGTTTAGGTGATAACTGAGCTTATGGAGTTTTGTTCCACACTACACCAGTTTCAGTTCATCACATTCATGGTGTGAATGGTTGTGTTTGACACATTACTTTCTCTTTGGCCTATGTTACTGTTGATAATGGTCTTATACTCTTCTGGATTTTGCAGATTGCGATTCTCTAATGAACAATTTTATGCTTACAACTGAGTCATACTACTGAGTCATATAAACAGACAAAAAAAAAGGATAAAATAGTTATTTTACATTAATTTTGTGTAATTTTTGTCTGTTTATATGGCTCAGTTGTAAATAAATTCCTTCTCATAATATTTATATATGTTGATACTATGATTTGTACCAACAAGAAGTATATAGGATTCGTGATGAAACTTACGTAAGAGATTGTATGGAATCTTCTATTTGATGCGGGATCAATGAATGAATCAAAAACACAATCAACAAAATATTTTTAAAGTGGTTCGGATGTTGAGCGCACATCTTACGTCCACTGTTTTTTATATTATTTTCTGTGTTTTTCTATGTACAACAACGGCTTATGTAAGATATGAATAAAAGCAAAAAAGAGATCCTTGTGAATAAAATTAATCTAAAATAACCAACAATGGATTGGTCGGATGGTAAAAGTTTATGGCCAAGGGGTTTGCTCTATTTGTGGTCTCAGGTTCGAATCACAAGAACGGTTACTAATATTGTTGGTCACAAACTGCAAGATTTACCCTGTTTCGGAAGCCTTGTTCAAGGTCGAAAGACTAATTGAGATGCTGTATAAGCAGACCCAAACACACCCAATAACGAAAATAACCTAAAATAGAATCACACGTAATATGAATCCACGCTCCAAAGTAGAGATGGCAATGGACTTGATATTTTCGGGTACCTGGCCCAGCCCGAAAAGGTCGGGCTTTATTCGGTGTTCACGGGCTTGGGCCTGGGCCTGATTTTAAGGCTCAACCTCGGATACGGGCCGGGCCTAGGTATGCCTTCAAGCCTGGCCCAGCCTGGGCTGACCCGACAATTTTAGTATTAATTTTTCTAAATTATCTTTATATTATATATTTAATTACAAGATTATCCTACATATATATACCCATTTTTCTCAAACCCTAATCTCATCTCATTTGATGAGTATTAAAAAATAAATTAATATTTAAAAACTATTTTTAGAATTAAAAAAAATGAAATTTATTAATTTTAAAAAATTGAAATTATAAAAATAAACGAGTTTGGACCGAGTTTGAGGTTACAAAAAATCCGTCAGATCGGACTTGGGTTTTACCTATTATACTTGTGACGGGTCCAGGCCGAACTTGGGCCTTTGTCATGAGATTGAGCTTGAGCCTAGGCCAAGGGATATTCGGTCTCGGCCCGGCCCATTGCCAGCACTACTCCAAAGATTTACCGCACAACAATATATAATATCTTTCTACAGCCGACAATACCCTAAATGAGTTTCACGTTGGTTTCAAATTCAATCAAGAGGATTAAAATCCCATGCGATGGAGACGTATTACTTTTATTATCAAGAGGATTATAAACACGTGTATATGGAAATAAACATTAAAGTTCATGTCATGTCGTGCAATGACTTAATTTTGTATTCTTTGTAATTAATTAAATAATTTGGTAGTTTTCCGTTCCGGTAGTGGCAATTATATTTATTTTATTTTATTTCATAAAAAATAAATAAATAATTTAAACCATCTTGTATTCGTGCGTTTGTGTACGACGGCCTAATNAATAAAGAAGAGCATATTTGACACCTTTTATAGAGATAATATGACTTGAACAGTCAAATAACAATTTCGACTAAACATGAATAATCGTTCCTTATAGATGAACGATCGTTCCTTAGGGATAAACGATTATTCATTTATAAGAAATTATTTCTTATGAATGAACGGTTGTAAGATTAGGTTGTAGGCATAATATTACTCATGATTTGAAACGTTTTCTCAATTTTTTCTTTGACAATTTAGTCATCCGCATAACGATTTGTCATAGGCCCAATATAGCCACATAGTAAGATATGAGTTCAATTGAATCCACTGAAAGTTTTGAAAAAAAAAAAAAAATTTTATATTATATGGTATTTACAATTTTGACCTATTAAATTCATATTGACGTTTGACCCTACCAAAAATTGTATTAATTAACATTTTTTTAACTTTTCTCTCTCCTTCATTTCCTCTCTTTTTCTATGCTACTTTTTTCTTATTTTGGTTGGATTATTCAAAAAAAAAAAAAAATTATTTTAGAGGTTACAAGGTAGCATGATGGTTTTTTTTTTTTGTTTAAAAATATTTTCTTGTCTTTCTAAATTGATAAAAGATCACGAGCTATAGCTTTTTATTGAGTTTAATAAATAGGTTTGAAATTGGAAGATTAAATTCCTAGATTTTGATGTGGGTCTTGATTTAATCTTATTTATGTTGAGATATGAGTTAATTAGTTGTTGTTTTAAGTTGGGTTTGATAAATTTTAGTTAGTTATTGAATTAATTTTGAGTGGTTTAAAAAATTAATGAAACGTTAAGTTACAGAGATTTTGGGATTTGATTTAATTTAGATATATTGGTTAATTGTTTGATATTTAAAGTTAGATTAGATAAGTTTTTATGGGTTTATGACTTGAATTTTATCGAGTTAATAGAAATTGTTTGAAAAGTCTAAGTTATAAGATTTGGGGCTTCGGTTTATAGTTGATGATTTTGATAAATTAAGTTATAATTGTTGCGGGAAATGTACCGGTGGCAGTGGGGATTTATAGTAGTAGGGAGGTGAAGGAGAATGTACTAGTGGTGGTGGGGATTTGTAATAGTATGAGGTGGTGGGGGATGTACGGGTGGTGGTGGAGATTTTGAACCCACTCACTAGAAATCTTGACTACTTTTTTGCCTATAATTCAATAGAATAAGTAAGTCATAAATGTGATAGATGACCACTTTATGTGACTTAAACACAAGATTTTTGAGTAATCCAGAGTCTTATCATTTGACCGGTTTAAACCCATTAATTATATACGTGTAAACCCATTATTTTATTTTTGAATTATATCCTAATTTCTTTTTTTTTTTAAATATTATTTACCTTTATAAGATGTATAATTGAAACGCACATTGACCGTTGTTGAAAATACTACTCAATAATGGTCAAAAGCTCTCTTAAAACTTTATGTTAGAGAAGAATAAAACGGGCCCTATTTTTGTTTAGTAAAGCCCATTTGATGGAAATGGGCCAAATTGAGCCCAATATTATCGGCCCAGTAAAAGGGATTCCGTTATAACGTCACTATTATTTACAGGACTTGGCGAGGAGTAATTAACTTGGTGATCGGATAAACTAAAGTGGAAAGTCAGCAACTTTACCAAAATTATTTTTGGGAGTGGCAAAGAGGAAGATGATCCGAGTGGGGTTTTACTTTAATTATTATTATCTTTTAGGGTTTTTTATTTTGTGTTTTTGTAATTCAGTCAGAAATGTTAATGGGTCGATTCACGAGTACAGAAATGAAGCTTTTATTGCACAATCAAATGCTTTCTTCTTTCATGGGGGCAGTGAAGGCCTTTACGCTTCCAAAGTTGTTGATGCCTCTTCTTCATCTTCTTCTCCTG
This sequence comes from Pistacia vera, assembly GCF_008641045.1. Classification (NCBI taxonomy): domain Eukaryota; kingdom Viridiplantae; phylum Streptophyta; class Magnoliopsida; order Sapindales; family Anacardiaceae; genus Pistacia; species Pistacia vera. The sequence goes on along the minus strand of NW_022195543.1, from coordinate 788,348 downwards.
ATAAGCCTGTCAAGGGAAAGTCCTTTATTAGGTACATTTTAATTCTTATTTTCATGAATTTGTTGCCTTTGTTTTTTTTTTTTTTTTTTTTTTTAAATTTTGATTATTTTGGGTGTTGTGACAAGTAATGATGTATGTTTAGTATGGTTCTACGAAAGTTTGGTGGGTTTTAGAGTTTTTTGATGAATCATTTAGATTTGATTAGCTTCAATTGGTGGGGTCATATTAGCTTCAATTGGTGTGGTCATATGAGCTAATTGAATGAGAGGGTTTTGATTGTGGTGGATGAATTTGTTTCGTTTCTGGAGGGTTTTAAGCTTATGCATATGGAATTTCAGGTTTGAAACTGTTACATTTGTGAGGCCGAAGGAGTCTGCTAGGACGAAGAATGAGATGCAGCAGAAAACTGGATTGGTGGAGGCTATCATACTTGAGGTTAAAGATAGGGAAAGAATTGGAGGTTCATTTCTAAAATTGGATACCATATGTTGCACGAAGAATCTTTCTAGGGATGGGTATTGCAATAGTGGAGAGGTTATTATTCACAAAAATCTGGATAACCCCGACTGGCCTAAACGCGTACAAACTTTCTTTGATGGAACCAACGAAGAAGCTCAAATGTCTCCTGATGATATTGTTTATATAGATAGAACTGGAATGTACTACCTCTATTTTATGTTTTGTGATCCAGAACTCATGGGTACTTTGGTTAAAGGAAGAAGTGTGTGGAAGAACCCAGATGGTTATTTACCAGGAAAGATGGCTTCTTTGATGACATTCTTTGGCATAATGTCTTTGGCTTACTTGGTGCTTGGCCTAGCATGGTTTTTGAGTTTTGTCCAATTCTGGAAGAATATTATGCAGTTGCACTATTACATCACCGTGGTGATTGCTCTTGGAATGTGTGAAATGTCTTTCTGGTACTTTGATTATGCCAATTTTAATTCAACTGGGAGCAGACCCATGGGGGTTACATTGTGGGCCGCATCGTTTACTTCTGTTAAGAAGACTCTGTCTCGCCTTCTTCTGCTTGTGGTCTCTATGGGCTATGGTGTTGTCAAGCCAACCCTTGGTGGTTTAACCTCGAGAGTTGTTCTTCTTGGTTTGGTATATCTTGTTGCATCAGAGGCCCTTGAGCTCTTTGAAAATTTGGGAAACATCAATGACTTTTCCGGAAAAGCAAAGTTATTTTTGGTGCTGCCTGTTACCGTTCTGGATTCCTGCTTTATTCTGTGGATCTTCTCATCACTCTCCAAAACTTTGGAGAAACTTCAGGTAATCTTCTGATTCTGCCATTCTTGCCATTTCCAAAAGTTTATGTTAACATGTCTCTTAAAATGGTAAGTTAGCAGTAATTATTTACCATTCAAAGAAGTGAAGGTAATTTGTTGACCAAAATGTTTTCTTTAGATGATGAGTAATAAATGCTAATTTAGCATTTCAAGTCTCTTAACATATGCCCTAGAACGATATACATCCACAATTGCTCATTTATCTTTTGTTTTCCATCTCTGTATTTCCATTTTTCTTTTTCTGTGTATTTGGGTGCAGATGAGGAGAAACATGGCTAAATTGGAGCTGTACCGAAAGTTTACCAATTCTCTTGCAGTGTGTGTGCTACTCTCTATAGCTTGGATTGGATTTGAGGTAACTGGGAGTTGTTGCAATTTAAAAACTCTGTAGTGCTTTGTGGTGTACGAAGTTTCTGAAGTATTTCCACTTGTACATTTGTCTCAAACAACACTGCTAATTGAAGCTTATCTACCTTCCTTGGCAGCTATATTTCAATGCAACTGACCCATTAAGTGAGCTGTGGCAATTTGCCTGGATCATTCCAGCTTTCTGGAATTTGCTTGCATACACTCTTTTGATGGTGATATGTGCCCTTTGGGCTCCTTCACGTAACCCTACTAGGTACTTGCTTAGACTTGACCCCTTGTTCTTTGGTGTTTTAATTGCTTCACTCTCATTCTGGTTAGTGATGTTTCCACTTTTCCTTCCACACTTAGGCTGTCTTTTCTGCAACTTTTTTAATTTATTACATACTTTTTGAATCTAAGCTATCACTAACCTGACAAATGGTTGTTATGGTTAGAAATATTACTTAGTTTCTTGATTTGGCAGATGGAGTTAACTCATAGTATGAAGATGGGATAATTCTTGTTCTTTCTTTTTTTTAATTATTATTATTATTATTCCTTAAATTTGAAGCTCTTGTCTTATGATGGAGCCTTTGCTGAAAATAGCATATTAAAGCATGTATGTAGGTCATTTTTCTGTGTGGATGTTATAACATTTTTGTAGTGCGGATGAAGGGCAAATGACTGGTATCGTTTAACAAAGTGAAAAATCAAAGTTATTGACTAGCCACCAACCCTTTGTCCGCCCTTTAAAATTTATGACATCTTGTGGTTTATGTGAAGTGTGATTCAATTTGTCTGAGATAGCTTAACATGCCGCATACTTTTATTTTTGTGTTCCTCGTATTGGTGAAAGATGAGAAAAGTAATTTCATACCAATGTATTACTGCTAATTTGGTGCGGATTCGTAGATATGCTTACTCAGAGGAGATGGGAGAGGACTTTGATGAGGAGGGTGTCGCGCTGACTGGCACCGGGATAAAATCTGGAGATATGCAAACTAAGGCGGATCATGTGTATGGCCTTGGAGAAGATGTTGAGGAGGATAAGCGGGAATAGATTGATATTTCCATTTCTCTGTACTAGGAATCACTGTTCAAAAGTCAGTTGCACATCCTGGCTTTTGTCTGTAAATCTTTCCACTCAATGAAGGTTGCATGTACAAAAGCACGTGTGAATTCAATGTACAATGAATTGAAAGAACAAAGAAAGGAGTTAAATATCAGTTTAAGTTTTTTAGCTGAACTTTTATCTTCTGAGGATTACAAATTTAGGCAATAAACAGAGTTTTTTTTTTCTTTATCTTTGTGCTCTCATTCTGATTTATTATTATATATGTGCTTGTGCTTGCTCATATAATTGTAGTATGTAGTTGTGTTAGCAGTGATATAGCCAGGATTTTTAGTCAGTGGAGTCAAAATATCAACTATAAATGGAAGCTCGGATCTTATAACTTAGGGTTTTCAAACAATTTATACTAACCCAATAAATTGGGTTCATAAACTTATCAAATCCAATTTTGGATATCAAGTAATTAACCAACATATCAAAATTAAATAAAATTCCTAATTTTCTACATCTCAGGGTTTTGTTCCTTCATAAAGAATGACCTAAAGGAACAGTCGTTCATCTTTAAGAAATTATTGTTTGTGTTTAGTCAAAATCATTTAGTGTTTTAAGTGTGGTGAGAGTTGAAATGACAATTGTTATTTCAACTCCCATATTACGGTTGTAAGAAGATATTGTGAGATTAGGTTGTGAGCGTAATATTACTCATGACTTGAAACGTTTTTCCAGTTTTTTTTTGACAATTCAGTCATCCTCATAAAGATTTGTCATAGGCCCAATACAGCCCATCCGATTTGATAAAGGCCCGATAGAGCCCATCCGATGTGTTATGGGCCCAATAGAGCCCACTATTGGGCCGAGTGACTCACTTTAACGACTCTTACATTGCAAGCTGAAAAGGGTATCCTAAAGCCGACACAGATTACTCGCTCGCCTCGAGTTCTTTTACAGTTCTGGTTTCACGTTCTGCTTTGCAGTTACAGATCATTGTTGAGACGACAAAGGCTACAGGGGTTTTTTCTTCTGCAATAAACAAGGTATATGTTCGTTTATCAATTGTTTCCGCCTGCTCATATTCATCTCGACACATTATTTGTTTTGGACGGCATTAACATGAAGTACTCTCTTTTTCAGTTTTTTTTTCTCATTGGAGCTTTTTCCTATATAAAAGTTTTGTTTTTGATTGGTGGGTTCTTGTTTAACAGTTGAAAAATCATGGGTCACCATGATCACCATCGCCACCACCATGGAGACAGCCCTTATGATGATCCGTTTTTGAGGTGTTGTTGCTGCCCTTGTTTTATGGTTTCACCAATCTTCACTGGAATCAATAGATGCATAATTGCAGTTTGTCACCCTCTCTTGCTGTGCTTTGGATGGGATGATGGAGGCCACCATAATCACCACCACCACCACCATCACAGCCATTAGATTCTGTTGTAAAGGTCTCACCTTTTCAGGATTTGATCGGATTAACCCAGGTTTTCAAGTGTTAAATGATTCCCAGATATGCATATAATCTGTCGGTTTAACTAAGCTTTCATTCTTGTCAATGCAGTCTATAGATTTGGCTTCTGCAAGATCTTTTACAAAATTTGAATCATCTAATTTTACTTAGCAATCCAGTGTTAGAAATTTGGAAAGTTGTAGCTTGGCAGCACCAATTGAATCAGAATTTTCAGTAAAATTTCCTTTATGTCAATATTTTATTTGTTTATCAGAATAGAACTTACTGAATAATGGGAAATCTTTGACGATCTGTCCATTAACCCAAGGCACTGTGCTTTAAGCATTTCAGTAGTGGTAAATTCTGCTATGAACTGCATAGGCCAATATTATCCAAAGTTCATGTTGATCTCAAATGAAGATGTATGGTTACACAATCTTTTGGGATGCCTCATTGCCCTTTTATTTAAGAGAAAGTCTTAGAAGAATGAAGACAAATGATTGCAGTTCCCGTTGACACTGCACAAATATCCAGATTACATCTAATTGGATTGATGTACATATACTTCACAGAACTTTTATTAATTTACACTAAGAAGAAATGGTTTAGGTGATAACTGAGCTCATGGAGCTTTGTTTCACACTACACCAGTTTCAGTTCATCACATTCATGGTGTGAATGGTTGTGTTTGACACATTACTTTCTCTTTGGCCTATGTTACTGTTGATAATGGTCCTATACTCTTCTGGATTTTGCAGATTGCGATTCTCTAATGAGCAATTTTATGCTTACAATTGAGTCATACTACTGGTTCATATAACCAGACAAAAAAAGGATAAAGTAGTTATTTTACATTAATTTTGTGTAATTTTTGTCTGTTTGTATGACTCAGTTGTAAGTAAAACATTATTGTTCTCTAATCCCAATTTCCTTCTCATAATATTTATATATGTTAATGCTATGATTTCTACCAACGAGAAGTATATAGGATTTGTGATGAAACTTATGTAAGAGATTGTATGAAATCTTCTATTTGATGCGGAATGAATGAATAAAAAACATAATCAATAAAAGATTTTTAAAATGGTTCGGATGTTAAGCGTACATCTTACGTCTGCTATTTTTTATATTATGTTCTATGTTTTTGTATGTACAACAACGGTTTGTGCAAGATATGAATGAAACGTAAAAAAGAGATCCTTGTAAATAAAATTAACCTAAAATAACTAACAATTGATTGATCAAGTGGTAAAAGTTTAGGGTCAAGGGGTTTGCTCTATCTGTAATCTCAGATTCGAATCACAAGAACGGTTATTAATATTGTTGATCACAAATTATAAGATTTACTCTATTTCAAAAACTTTGTTTAGGATCGTAAGACTAATTGAGATGCTGTATAAGCAGGCCCAAACACACTCGATAACGAAAATAACCTAAAATAGAATCACACGAAGCTACGCCCCCAAAGATTGACCGCACAACAAAATATAATATCCGACAATACCCTAAATGAGTTTCACGTTGGTTTCAAATTCAATCAAGAGGATTAAAATCTCATGCGACGGAGACGTATTACTTTTATTATCAAGAGGATTATAAACACGTGTATATGGAAATAAACATTATAGTTCATGTTATGTCGTGCAATGACTTTAATTTTGTATTCTTGTAATTAATTTTAATTTGGCAATTATATTTATTTTATTTTATTTCATAAAAAAATATATAAAACAAATTTAAAACCATTTGTACTCGTGCGTTTGTGCATAGGGCCCGTGTGACGACGGCCTAAGATTCCTTCTCCTCCCTGAAACGACGTCGGACTGTTAATCGCGTGTTACAATCACATTGAATACTTTCGCCACGTGGTTCGCATGCAACACTACGATCTGTCATCATGTGGCCCAGTTTTCAACACCAAACGACAACAAAAAATAATTAATTAATTATTACTTGATATTAATCATCTGAAAGTCCTGAATGAATGGCGGTTTAGATCTTCTAGTCTTTTTACCAGACGGGTCGTTCGTTAATTACTGCTACAAATGACCCTTGAAAAGTCTTAATTGGTGATTTTGGTGGCAAAAAGATTAGAAAAATTGAGCAGAGTATTTGACACGTTCTTTTTAATTTCTTTCTGGGTTATTTGGCTTTTATTAACTAGGATAAACCTTTTTTCGTAAACGTATCTTAGAATTCAGCTCCGGATTACTTAGTCAGGTGGAGAAAGAAGGAGTTTTTAAGCCAACTGGTTTGATAAATTTGTTTAATTTATCGAATTTTGTCGCTTGTTGATTGTTAATTTCTAAGATTCGGTTTGTATTATATCAATTTTTGGTTTTATAAGTGGGCTTATCGAGGGGGACCTGATTGATAAGGTTTCCCGATCTGGTATTTTTTGGTTTATCTTTTGATCAGTTAAAAAGATGAGGAAAGCTAGGGTTTTTGGTGTGTATGTGGTTTTTGCTTTGTGGGTCTAGTTTGGGAAATTTTGTTGTCGAGAAGAATAGCTTGAAACTTACATCGCCGGAGTCAATTAAAGGAGTTTACGAATGTGCAATTGGGAATTTTGGCGTTCCTCAATATGGAGGAACCTTAATTGGTACGGTTGTTTATCCAAAAGCTAATCAGAAGGCATGCAAGGGCTATGATGAAGTCGATCTCTCCTTTAAGTCAAAGCCTGGAGGATTGCCCACTTTTCTCCTTGTTGATCGGGGAGGTGAGAAAATTTTTCTTATTCGATTGATTTCATAATTTCTTTTTTTTTCCTTTTTGAAAAGCTTTCAATGTTAGTTTTTTCAGTTATGTTGCTTCAAATGGAAAGTTTTCTTTGTAATGAAGTTAAAAGCTTGTTTGCAATGTTAAAATGTTTGTTTAATAATCTGTAGAAGTTCATTAAAGTTTTGTATTTTTATTAATCTCTTAAGGAAAAAAAAATTCAGTGGAGGTTCAGGTTTTGGAAATTCAGGTCTGGGATTCAAAGTTTTATAGTTTGATTGTGGTTTGCGCTTCACTGGTTCCAGTGAATTGTTAAATGATTTCTTTTGAACTTAAGATTACATCTTTTGTTTCCTTCATTTTTTTGCGTCGCTCAAGTTCTGGTGTTCTGTGTTATTCTTTTTGCTAAATTTCTATTTTCTACAGCATTGATATTTTTTGGAGACTTGCTTTGAATTTGAGTCGATATTTCCTTGTATTTAATTGATTTTTGGGTGGACCACTTTTCAATGTACTTTCTTATCTACTAACTACAAGTTTACTGCACATGCAGATTGTTTCTTTACCTTGAAGGCCTGGAATGCGCAAAATGGTGGAGCAGCAGCTATTCTTGTTGCAGATGATAAGATTGAGCCATTGATAACCATGGATACCCCTGCAGAAGATAATGTAAGTGTAGAATATTTGCAAAACATTACCATCCCCTCAGCCCTTATTAGCAAATCTTTGGGGGATAGCATGAAGAAAGCTCTAAGTAGTGGGGATATGGTTAACATGAACTTAGATTGGACAGAAGCTCTTCCTCATCCCGACGAGCGTGTTGAGTATGAATTCTGGACAAACAGCAATGATGAGTGTGGACCAAAGTGTGAGAGTCAAATTGATTTTGTCAAGAGCTTCAAAGGAGCAGCCCAGATACTTGAGAAGAAAGGGTACACTCAATTCACCCCTCACTATATAACTTGGTACTGTCCCGAAGCATTTATCCTGAGCAAGCAATGCAAGTCTCAGTGCATCAACCATGGGAGGTACTGTGCTCCTGATCCTGAGCAGGATTTCAGCCGAGGATACGATGGGAAGGACGTTGTGGTTCAAAATTTACGGCAAGCTTGCTTCTTTAAAGTTGCCAATGAAAGCAGAAAACCATGGCTTTGGTGGGATTATGTGACAGACTTTGCAATCCGTTGTCCTATGAAAGATAAGAAGTACAACAAAGAGTGCGCAGATGAGGTTATCAAGTCTCTTGGTAGGTTACCTGCTATGTCATTGATTCTTATATCAAGCCATTTGGAACTGAAGATTGTAAACTTGTTCTCACTGTTGTTTTTGCAAAAAAAAATGTAATATATTTTATAGGTGTTGATCTCAAGAAGGTCGACGAATGTATTGGAGACCCTGAGGCAAATGTGGACAACAAAGTTCTTAAAGTTGAGCAAGATGCACAGGTGAGCCTCAAGATAAACTGTTTTTCTTTCTCCAAATAATATTTTACTTAATATTTATTTTTTGCTTAATTCTGTTGTAATTATCTGTTTCCAGATTGGCAAAGGCTCCCGTGGAGATGTGACTATACTACCTACTCTTGTAATAAACAACAGACAGTATAGAGGTCTGAAGCAACCAGCTGATTTTCATGTCTATTAGCTATTTGATTGAATGAAGCCAGTCATTAATCTTTCTATATTACTGTTTCCAGGAAAGTTGGACAAGGGAGCAGTTCTCAAGGCTATTTGTTCAGGTTTCCAGGAGACTACAGAACCAGCGATATGTTTAAGTGAAGGTTATCATCTATTATTCTTGGCCTTCCCGTTTGTTTGTTTTGTTTTTCTTCTGGTACCTTAAAATGTTTCACAACTGCTGTTAGTCATTAACATATTGCAACATTGCATTAGACATGCTGGGGATTATCTCATAATTTGTGAACAAAGCAAGCCAAATGCATTGCCTGAGTGTTGAAGTGAAGTGAATTCTATTAGAAGCCCTTGAAACAGCTGCGTGTTTATACTTTGTGCATCCTCATAAATATGATTTCAATGAGCCTCTGTTGGGCTTTTGCTTGATTATCTTTATTTACTTTTTTTTTTTTTTTCTTTCCTATTTACCTGGTTTTTCACTTTTTAACTGTTTGTCAAAAATGCTAAATCAGAAAAAATGATATCAAAGGTTGCATTTTTTGGTGAGGTGTGATCAGCTGGGTTTGTCTAGGGTCCTTGAGGATATTTAAATTGTTATACGGTCATGACTGTTTCGTTGGTTGGAAACCACTTGTAGAAATGGTATTTATTATCTTGTTCTTTGCAGAGGTGCAAACCAATGAGTGCTTGGAAAACAATGGTGGGTGTTGGCAGGACAAAACTGCTAACCTCACTGCATGCAAGGTATCTTTCTATTATTAAATTGTTACTTTCAAGTACAGTTTGTTTCTGCTTTTTCTTTTCAACTGGTAAGTATTTTTTATTTTGTTATAGGATACTTTTCGAGGAAGAGTGTGTGCGTGTCCTGTAGTACGAGGCGTGAAGTTTGTTGGTGATGGTTATACCCATTGTGAAGGTAAAAGCTTTTCCATAGAGTTGAATTGCAGAGCCATGGTTGGAAACCATAGACATTTTCATTGCTATACATATAATGTTCATTGTTGCCTGCTTGTTATGGAACTATGTTATTCCGTGCATAATATCTACCGGTTCCCTTGTTGATTTATACATTGATGGATTTTTTACATGAATCATAGTGTTTTAGTTCACTGAAGGATATATAATTTTGTTTTACTCATCTTGAAACAGTTCTTTTGTTGATTTTTTCTCTATGCTTATGGTTGTTAAGTGACATTGGCATTACTGAGCAATAAAAATAATTTTCAAGAGTTGGTAGGGAAATTACCAGAAACATAGGGAAAATACCAATGGGGTTTTACAATTTTATGAAAAGCTGTCATTTTTAATGTTACAATTTTCATGCTTTTGGTTTCTATATGCATAACAATTGGTGCTTGTATGGTTAAACAGCTTCTGGAGCTTTACGCTGTGAAATTAATAATGGAGGTTGTTGGAAGAAAACCCAGAATGGCAAGACTTATTCTGCTTGTGTTGTGAGTAACTTTTATTTACTTGAATCTCTCTCTCACTCTCAAAGCAAAAGTATAAATAAATGATTGTTTTCACTTCTAATTGTAATTGGTTTTATTATGGATTATTCAGGATAATTCGCCAGGTTGCAAGTGTCCACCAGGATTCAAGGGTGATGGAATCAACAGCTGTGAAGGTACTGCATTTTCTGCCCTCCCTTTCTCCAATTACGATATAAAGCATCATTCCAGTTACAGGATTAGATGATGATTGGCCATCTTATTTAGATGTGTGATACTAAATTAGGGGTACTTGTTTCTTATCCTTGAATTTTTCTTGCCATTGTGGAATTTGGCACATTTGTTTTACATGGGTTCTTTCTTTGAAAGAATTCTGCCAAGTACAGATTGAGTGGATATAACCGATAGAACAACTAGACTACCATACCAAGATTCAGGTCCTCAGGTTGTAGGCTCTTGAAACACCATAGTTTATTACTCTAAGTCTGATATTCTAGATTTTAGAGCCGAAAATTACTTGGGCATATTCTTTAGTAGACTCCCACAAGCACTTGGACATTCAGTTTTGATGAAAAAGGACAGGTGTTTTACTTCCTTTATGAAAATTCAGCAGTTTGTCATTTCCACTTGCATATAGGCCTTTGTTCACCTAAAGAGGCATTCATTTTTTGGTAGACAAAGACAGGTTGCAAAACACAGGTTGAACTAACTGTTGATTTATCTCACATGTTTTGTTATTTTTGGCAATGTTCCAGATGTGGATGAGTGCAAAGATAAGCTGGCATGTACATGCCCGCAGTGCAAATGCAAAAATACCTGGGGCAGTTACGATTGCAGCTGTAGTGGTGGATTATTGTACATGCAAGAGCATGACACCTGCATAAGTGAGTTCCCTATACTGCTTTCATTCACTTTTTTGATGAAAAAGCACACTGGCAAACAACGACCTGCTTTCTTAATTTTAGAATTAACCCTTAGGATTTGTGACTCCTTTTGTTTTTATCCATGCATTCCTGTCAATATTCTTCCATGAATTTGCATCTAGCATATCAAGTATCTTTCTGCATTTTTAAGAACATGCTTGGGCCATGTGCCAGATCAAGACATTTATATTCATGGATGTGCTGGAGTCAGGCTCATTATTGTTATAATCTCCTGGAAATTTGTCTGTAATTATATGACACGCTTGAGTACTTGCTCATGGTTATATTGTAAATCTGCAGGTAAAGATGCGGTAACAGAGTTTAGCTGGGGCTCTGTCTGGTTCCTCATTTTTGGTTTGGCTGCTGCCGCTGTTGCAGGATATGCAGTTTACAAGTACAGAATCCGGGTATGACTTCATTTTCACACTAATGATAGCTTTTCTGTTAGTTTCTTTTTTCTTTGAGCCCGATTTTGAACAAATCAAGTTTGCGGCTCGTGAAAGCGAGTCCTGTTCTATTACTCTAAAGTTTGTGAATATTAAATAGTAAGCACATGTTAAATGATGTTCCTCAAAAGCTGATTTATAATGGTGTTTGTGTTTGATATTTGCAGAGATACATGGATTCAGAGATACGAGCGATCATGGCACAATACATGCCATTGGATAGTCAAGGAGAGGTTCATCATGCTACCAACAGCCACGGGGATGTCTAAGACTCAGACTCAGACTCAGACTCAGAGACAAACATCACATAACCATAATATGCTAAATCCATACATGTTTTATTGGTTATACAGTCAGTCCGTCCTATAATGGTTTTAATTTATTCACTTGTTTGTTTGTTGGTTAGTATTATATAATTTTTTTAATTTTGACTGGGGAGTTAGTTTCTACTGTAAATTTAATATGTTATACTGTTGCATATAATACCTGTTGTCCGGGAAATTTTTCATTGAATGGAAGAAGCTAATGACCTAGCTTCCTGTTCACTTGAATGATTTTGCAAATGTTCTACAGCTTTAGTAAATTTAGGTTTTTTTTTTCTTGTTTTTAATCACTTCTCTTAGGCTCCTGTTCTAACGTTTGATTGATGCACATTGCCAGAACACTGTACTAAAGCCATTGTATCGGAACAGAATTAAGAAATAAAATTACTGAAATTTCTTGATCGGCTATTTGGCATAATAATTTTCTGGCAGTCCACAGGCCAAGTTATCATTATATTGCCTTGACACTTTTTTTATTTATTTTTTATTTGGTGTCCAAGTTCTGTGCAACTAAAGGGGTTTGTTTAAGCTTATAAATTGGTTAAATTACTTATAAACTCTAAAATTAAGCTGATTTGTTTGTTTATAACTTTTTTGAGCTTATAAGTTCTAAAGAAAAATAAGTTGGGGAAAAGGTATTTTTTTTTTTTTTTCTTATAAGCACTTTGCTATAAGTTAGTTTGACCAAGTATATACCACATATCCTTGTTTAATTTTAAAATTCTATAATATACCATTGTTTTATGTAGTACTTTTTTAGTCATTTTATAATAAAATGTACTATAAGATATTTTACCAAACACTAACTACTTATCAGTACTTATAAGTACTTTAACCAAATGGTAATTACTTAAAATTTCAATGCAAATTAACTTATAAACACTATAAGCTAATATAAGCTCAATAAAAAGCCTCTAATTCTTCGGAGTCTTAAAATTAATTAAAATGTTTCAAACTCTATTCACTCAAAATCATATCCAACCATTTAGTCACCCAAGATGGTTTTACTTATTGCCCTGATTTTTCCCCTATGAAAGAAGGTTATAGACTTTAGGGTTCTTTCAAGGTTAAAAAAGCGTTTGATCCATTCTGATCATTTGAGTAACCATGGTAACATATACAATAATGCTACAGACACCAAAAAATTACACCGAAATCGTGTACCGATACGGTAACACGCCTCTAATTTTTTTTATAATTTTTTTCTAATGAACGGCCGTCCATCAAATTTGGACGGCCATTCACTCACATGGACGCCGTCCATATTATATTGACGGGCGTCCATATACAAGGGACGAGCGTCCCCATTAAGGACGCCGTCTATAAATAAATTTAAAAATAAAAAAAAAAAACTTTGGGGAGACCGTCCATAAATTATGGATGCGCGTCCCTTACGTTTGGACGAGCGTCCATTCCCGTCCATATTTTAGTCTCCCATGAAAGTAGTCTTTCACTTTTTTTCCATGAATATTTGTTGAACTGTACTATACTGGCAATGTGTTTGATGAAAGTTTTCACTTCTTTTTCCATGAATATTCGTTGAACTGTACTATACTGGCAATGTGTTTGAAAGTCTAAGTCAATGTGTTTGAAATTCTAACATGTTAAATCAAAATGGATGCAATAAAGTTTCCATGGAGGCAAGCGAAGAAGGTGCAGAACTTCGCCCGTCTACTTCTTCGTCTTCATTCACTCTGTTTTTTTGGGGGAGGCAAAAGTTTAAGATCTTCGGTGAAGTCAGCAGTGATAAAGAGAATAAGGATAAGCTACAGAACTTCAACCAGGATGCAAACGTACTATACTGGCCGGAGGACGTCAAAAAGTTAGCTGATGATATGCAGGAGATACTGCATGAGATTGCTATCACTGGAAAAATTTCACAAAAACGTAAGTAATGGACGAACGTCCATTCCTTACGGACGCCCGTCCCATCCAAAGTTTTTCTTTACTTTGTAGAAACTAAAATAATGGACGGAAAATGGACGCCCGTCCAAACATTTTTTTTTTTTAAGTATGGACGTCCGTCCAAATGTAAGGGACCGTCCCCAAAGTTTTTTTTTTTTATTTTCAAAATTTATTTATGGACGGGCGTCCTTTAAATAGGGACGCCCGTCCATATAATATGGATGGACGTCCATGTGAGTGAATGGCCGTCCAAATTTGATGGACGACCGTTCACTAGAAAAAAAATTATAAAAAAAATGAGAGGCGTGTTACACGTAGGCCGGTACACGATTTCGGTGTAATTTTTTCGGTGTCCGTAGCATTATTGTAACATAACATTACCCAAGGTGTCCAAGTCAACTTGTATATATCTCGACTAATACTCCAAGGCCATAAAATTAATCAAGATGACTCAAATTTAAAACCTCTTCAGTAATACAGTTTTTATCCAACTACTCAATCACCCATGCATGGTTTATTGCCCTGATTTTCCCCTTCCAAAAAAGAAGGCTATAGATTTTAGGGCTTCTTTCAAGGTTAGAAAAACAGTTGAACCATTTTGGTCATTTGAGTATGTATATGAAAGAGAAATGTTAGTCTTACAAAGAGGACATACAAAGACAAATCCTGCCCTTAAAAGAAGGAAAAAAGAGAGAGAGAATCATGAAGATTAAGGACAAGATTTGTCTTTGTATGCCCTTCTTTGTATTTCTCTTTGTAAGGCTAGTATTTATCAATATGAAAACTCTAACAAGTCATTCACAAACTGGTAATATGTTGGTCTGCAGCATCTTTTCCCATTCATTATACTTGCAATTGCAAACAGTTGATAAGTTACCCGTGAATCTAACCCAAGGGGAGAAAACACCTTATGATTTTTGTAGCATCAAAACAAAAAACTGCCTACTGGAATATTATTGACTCCTTTCCACCATATCGTCTACCTTGAATTTTACAACAGTAAAAAGGGCACTCGAATTACTGGTGATAAGGGCCTAGAAATCCTTCTGCATGCACCACTCTCCAATAGCATAAAGTATTTTTTGCTCCAGAAATCTCCAGTCTACTTTGTGCTAACTGCTAACGCTGGATCAATCACTCTTCTACCTGGAGCATATGCAGGAAGTAGAGTTCTCTTTGTTTCTGCAACTGAGCAATCCAGATGGTTGAACACTTAGAATTCACAATTATCATCTAGTTCTTGGCATTTGAAATTACAATTACTTGAAAGCTAAGTTTAAAAATGAATCAAGTCCAACCGACTTGAAATTCTTACAGACACTATGCATTATTTACAAAGCAAAACAAACCAACCTTGAACTATCGGATCAATTCTCTGCCCCAGATTCTGAGCCTGATCCTTTTCTCCACTGGCCATAACCAGTAATCTTATATACATAGAATGCTACCACTGCAGCACTGCAAAGGGAAAGGAGGTTTCAGAAACACAGCTTGCAAAAAAAAGGTGATATATAGAGGCCATAATTCTAATCAAACTGTCCAAATTATAATTCTCCAGGGTCTTTGTTTGTTTTATGAAATGCTACTGTCATGGCATGATAAGGCGCACAGAGAGGATTTAAGTTGATGTAGTGATTCCATATCAGGATATGCCACATGAAAATATTAAGAAAACAAAATGCTGAACATATTCAAAACTAGGAACTATCTTTGGACCCTCTAATGGACATAGAATCCATGAGATATACTTTCCCAAGTGGAGAACTTTGGAGGACTGCAAAGGGATTGAACCTTGCAACTCATGGTTGGAAAACAAGGGTTTTTCGGTTCGACCCACACCTGGCGTTAGTTCTACTCCCTTTAAACCACATCCATAAAGTTCATCAAACCCATCAAAAGAACTTAATTATGATTTAACCTAGTCATGCCATGTCCCAGTCCGTCAAATACAACTATCCTTGAAAGGAAAATGCAAAGTACTCATGTTCTCCAAGAGCAATGTTTTCACTTGCTAGTCCACTGAACCGGGACAATTTCATACCCAAAAGAAAATGTAATACTTGGTCTTTCAACTTTCAAGAAGCTAAAAAGGACCAGCAATTATTGGAAGAAAAAAAGGATTTGCTAACATGCTACATCCAATTTGTGGGAATGCTGCTAAAAACTTAAGAACATAACAATTAGAACTGGAAATATGACGAACCTAATGAGGGTTGTCACAGAAGTTGGAAATGTGAATCTCTGCAAAACAACAAAGTATGTATTAGATGTTGGAGAGCTGCATCAAATTGCACATTTCAATCAAATGATAATACTTCTATCAAGAACTTCTACCTGAGACAATAAGCGTAACTCCCTTAACAATATTATAGTCGCTATAGCTGCAGGCCATAAAATCCAGTTAAAACATGAACAATAAATGTAAAATATAATACCATATACAACAAATGAAAAACAGAATGATAACTGAAACAAACGCAAATTTCCCACTTCCAGACTTAGTTCAAAATTCAAAACTTGAAAGTACATATTCACCCAGAGTCACATCTGTATCCAAAGTACTTATCATCCACATGGTTACAGTGATTTTATTGCTGAAAGTACATTTGATGTTCATGGGTAGAAACACAATCACAAAACTAAGGGAAGCCTGTCTAGAAGACCAATAACGTGCCCTTAAGTGACTCATCAGCGTGTATACATGGTAAGTAAAAAAAATTAAAAAACAGAAAGAGAGCTCCTAACTCGGGGATCAATAAAGATTAGCATAAGCAACCGATTGATAGGTGATTTAGCTCTGCCAAATTAGTCATTTTAGTGATGAAATAAATTATTAAACAGCAGTTTATTGTGTCCAAAATGCCAATAGTTTACCAGCACTTTAACACTGTTTTTCTTTGAACTTGACTATAATTATAAACCATACACTGACCTGCCTGCCCTTTCAAGGCTAAGGGAGATGTTTCTCCTCTGTTTTGTGCTCTTAAACTGGAGACGCTTAAAGCCAAAAGTGTGCCACCTAGAATTACACCGAACCTGATGGCAGATAAGCTGCCTGTTACCATGAAGGAAAGGAAGCCACCAAGAGAAAGAAGCAAACCTGCAATGACATGCAACATGAGGAGATGAAGATCAAAATCATATAAAGATGAAGGCAGTAAAAAGTATATTAATTTCACCCATACCATATGGTATTCCTACGTGAAAATCACGGATTTTAGAAACATCTGTCAGATCATCAGTTGACGATGTAAATGTTTCCACGATCTCCTTAACTTCAGGAGAATTCTCTGCAGCTGTGGTGAGATATTCTTTACCCTCTTCACTGAGTTCCTTCGCTACAACAGTCAAGTCCTGTTTACCCTTTTCGGCTTGGATTTTCAACTGCTCTGAAGTTTCTTGCAATATGATCAAAGCTTTCTTGGAGTATATCTCATATGCTTCTTGTGATATACTCTGCATTTTTAAAGCTTGTTCTTTGAAAGATTCCAATGTCTGTTTCCAGGCTTCATTCGATTCTTCAACACTAGCTTTGAGATCCTCACTCTCCTTCTCTATTTCGATTTCCGACGCCTTCTAATCCCGATTATCATAATATAAAATAATTTTAAAAAAAAAATTAGAATACTCTTAGTTCATAGCAACGAATCATTAAAGACAGCCACCATTAGCTTGATAAGCAACAAACAGTAACAAGTTCATAATTGAATTATTCTTTCACCAGTACCTCAAAATTAAACCTTTCATTTACGTCAATTACGATAAATAATAAACAATCATTTTTTTCTCTTTTTTTTTTTTTTACTATAAGTGTCAAAAAACATCAATAAACTCAAGCTCACCGATTCCTCGTGGGAAGCTGAAAAAACGACAATTGACCGATTAACCGAACTCCGTGGAAGGCGCAAATGAGAAGCACCGCCAAGTCCATTTGCGACTGAAAACAAAACTTGACAACCACCACGATAACCGAACCGCAGAGACGGTGACGTACACAGAGCTCTCTTCACAATTCCATCGCTGAAACTAATCCTAGGGTTAGCGTTTTTGATTGATAGCAACTCAACCGACACACTCATATCGCTTAGATTTGGGGTTTAAAGAAAGGGCGAGACAAACGAGGAGGACGAGAGCTGGAAGAGCACAAGGTTGGTTTAGGGTTTTAAACAGAAAAAAGAGCGTTTTAGCAGGAAGCAACCGAGAGAATAACAAGACTTGCTAAATGACGCCGGGGGTGAGTTGCGCACACGTAAGGTACGATACGAACCTTGTAATGCTTTAGTGACACGTCATCATCTAAAAAACAAATAATGCTTATATGCTTAGCGGGCCACTGAATCTTCGACTGGATCCATCGTGTTTATGTCCAATGTGGTCCCTTGAACCCCCTGAGGTTTAATAAAATAACAAAGGTACCCCTATATTTTTAGAAATGATGATACTACACTTATAACTCAATCTCACAAACTTTCTCTCACAATTCCGATGTGAGAGTTCACAATTAGCCAGCTAATAAATGGATCTCGCATGTCCAATTACGAGCTATCACGTCGAGGTTATGAGAGAACGTTTATAAAATTTGATTGTGAGCTAATCTTTATTATTTCATAAATAATGAATATATCCCTACCATTAGCTAACCGTTAGTATACCGTTATAATTTATAACATGATAGGTGAATGAATATTTACTTAATAACTCTATGTCGTTTATTTTAACACCAAAAAACTTATAAGAGGAAATTTTACCCTCTAGAGTTTTTTCCTCGGAAAATAATACAGTCACCGAAAGTAATGCACCGAATAACGTGACACAATCTTGACCGTCGATTAATATTAATTCATAATTAATCGATGGTTAAGATTGCACTACTTCATTCGATGCACTACTTTCGGTGACTGTAACATTACTCATTTTCTTCAGGGGTAGGGTTGGGGGTTTCATTTATTAAAGTAAACATTAATTTGTGCAATTGTTAAATAATTGTCACATTAATTATTCATCCAAATTGTATATTATTAATTATTCATCCAAATTGCCTATAATTTTCTTTAAAGCGATGTTTTTCTTTAAGGAATTAGTATATGTGAAGCAACAATATATTATTATTTACAATGCATTAATTTTGGGGGTAGGCCATGTGGTTATAGACCATATAGTAGACCCGTTTTAGCCTATTAAGTAACTAATTTTATAGTTTATAGGATTTAACTTTTCTTTATCCATAACACCTTAATCACTTCCCACTTAGAAATACTTAGCATATCATTATGAATTACCCTATGAATTACAAGAATATACTTCTATATGTCTTATAATATTGTCAAATGAAATAAGAAGAGTTTAAATCGTGATAATAAATAGGGATGATCGGGTCTGGGTACTTGACCCAATCCCTTAGAACTGGAATCTGATCTAGACTCGATCGGTTCCGATTCTTAAATGCTTGGAACCAGAACTTAAACCACAGGTTTTGGTTTCGAGTCCGGGTAGCCGAGATTGTTCATGCAAAATTACAAGACATCCCTCATGTTCTCAAAAATGACAAATATATCCTATGAAAATTATAAATACACTCAGAAACACATTAGGTAGCCGTCAGTTCCACCTCAAGTACCTGGACCTCGATTCCGAGTCTGGTTCCAAAAGTGGTGGAACTAGACCCGCACAATGTCAGTTCCACCAAATTTGGAAGTAGAACCAACATGTCAGGTACCCGTCGATTCCGGTTCTACCATCAAAATTTGCACACCCCTAATAATAAGATTGTGAGATAGCAATATAAGCGCGTGCAAAGTTAGTTGTACTGGAATTAAATGAGTATTTTACTATTACTAATTTTTTTTTTTTTTTTTTTTTTTGTGTTTTTTAGGGCAATTCACGAGGATGAAACTTCAAAGAGAGGTAAAGAAAGAATATATGCAAATAAAAAGAGTAAGAAATGAATTGGAAACGGAGAGAGTGAATGGGCAAGCAAGGTACATAACTAGCTTTCCTCTCAAAACTCAAATGGCTAAGAACTTTTGTTTTTTAGGTACCGGGGCGTCTGGACCGCTTGCACACACCTCGACTAATTATCGGATCCATTGAATACCCTAAAAATCCAATGGGTCAACTCAATGACCAAGAACTTTTTTTTTGGATGACCAAAGTGTTCGGACTAGTTTGCATGACCTTGCCTAATTCAAACCCAATAGATTAAATAAGTCACAAATATGATAAATGATCACTTGGTAGGACCTGAATATAAGGCCTTTGGATAATCTAAGGTCCTGTCAGCCGGTCACAAGCCAAATGATTAATGGCCAAGAACTTTGATGAACACATTTTTCTCTCATTCTCAAGCTCAATCGCTTTGTTTTGTGAATTAGGAAGAAGTTATTGGGCAAGAAAAAGAAAGTCATAATCAATTAGTAGGGCCAAGCTGGCCCTCCAAATAAATGACTTGATTGAATCCATGGCCCATTACTCTTCATTCTTCACCAAAATTTCCCAACTCAATCATTGCAACTATCTCCACCCTTCCCTCCCCATACCTCCATTACTTACCTTCAAATGAATTACACCATTGTTTCGTACTTCTTACTCTAAACCCACACTGCTGATGCTGGTAATGATAATGACAAATTGATTACTTTTCACTTATTAGTTGTCTAATCAACGTATGTAATAAGCCTTCGTTTTTTAGAGAAATACTTAATCATCCTTACAGTGTCAATCTACTATGATCCTGGTCTTACCAATTTTTTTTTGTTTTGTTAAAACCTCATATTTCTCCATACTTAAAGGTATGAGACTAATTCTGATTAGGATGGCTTGGATAAGTACCTATAACCATAAGGTGCTTCCAGTGCGGCTTGAACCCTTGACCTTGACATTACAAATAAAGTTTGCCTCACTTGAAACTCAGTTACCACCTAGGTAATATCTCATGGCTTTGGTCTTACCATTTCAAACACTAAGAAACTCGTCCGAAGCCCATAGAGGCAGCCCAATAAAACAGTTGTCTTTGAATGGAAGCAATATTATATTAGGAAAATCTTAATTAAGATTAAGATTCCGCGCCATTAACGCCACTCATCTACAATCTGTGGTAACTCCCAAGAAACCCCATTAAAGTCCCCATTTCATAGAAATTTTATAGTATAAGAGTTTATCGATAACAGAAACAGAAAAGATCAAGTGTAGAAACCAGAAAATTTGGAATCAAAATCAGAGGGTTCCATTCTCTGACGACTTCATTTTATTATACAAAAGAATAACATCGCAAACTCAAAGTCAAAATAACGTAAAAATCAAACAAAAGCACGAGCCAAACAAGTGAGGTGACAGAGGCCATGGAAGTAGGTTTCAGTTGGTGTAACTTCAAAGTCCTTGAAACATCGATTAAAGTAATTCGTTTTGAGATCGTTTTATGATGGGCCAGTCAGACGAGGAGTAACACGTAGACATCCCACATCGGATTCTGGTTTGACCAAAATGAGACCCCCCAAAGAAAAAAAGAGTAAAAAGACTGACAATGGCTCTCTGTTTTCGCCGTTAAGAAGCTTTTAATGCTTTCTGCTTTACTCTCTCTCTCTCTCTCTCTCTGTTTTCTATTCAGAATTTCAGACCAACCCAGCATTTAAAGCACTCATTTTTTTCTTTCATTCATTAATTCCTTCTAGGGTTCTCTCTCTCTCTCTTTGTGAGTGTGTTGCTCCCGGTCCTTTCGCCGCGAATAACTCCTGAAACTCTCTGTGTTCCAGCACCGTTTTGAGGCAAAGCAAACCAAGAATGGTTTTTCATTTTCATTTTCATTTCTCATCTTATCAACAACAACAACAACCAGAATTCAGTATCTCTCAGTTCGGACACAATCTTTTTTCTTGTTTTCTCCGAACTGGTTAAACCATTTTCACGTGTTCTCTGTTTTGTTTAACTCATCTTTTCTGTTGTTGTTGTTCTTCTTCTTCTTCTTCTGTAGAGAAAAAACAACGCTTCTTTGTTTTATTTGTTGTTTGTTCAATTCAAATTAAGCTAAGAATGCTACTCAAGTTCTGTTTTTTACTTGCCTTTGTTCCTTCTTTTATACAATCTTTGGACCCAACGTTGAACGACGACGTTCTTGGGCTAATCTTCTTCAAGGCAGGACTTGAAGACCCAGAAGGGAAGTTGACATCTTGGAATGAAGACGATGAAAGTCCCTGCAGCTGGGTTGGAGTTAAATGTGATCCGAGGACCAACCGGGTCATCCAGCTCACTCTTGATGGCTTATCTCTTTCTGGGCATATTGGTCGTGGCCTCTCACGGTTACAGTCTCTTCAAGTTCTTTCTTTATCGAAAAACAACTTAACTGGGACTATAAACCCTGATCTTTCACACTTTGCTACCTTACATGTTATGGACTTTGGTGAAAATAATCTATCTGGTTCTGTCCCTGATGAGTTGTTTAAACAATGTGGTACTTTAAGAGTGGTTTCATTTGCTAACAACAATCTTAATGGTCAGCTTCCTGATTCATTAAGCTATTGTCCAAATTTAGTCTCAGTCAATTTTTCATCTAATCAGCTTTCTGGGCGGTTGCCTGCTGGCATATGGTATTTGAGGAGTCTTCAATCTCTTGATTTGTCCGATAATTTACTGGAGGGAGATGTTGTTGATGGGATTGCAAATTTGTATGATTTGAGAGCCTTAAAGTTAGGTAAAAACAGGTTTTCTGGGCCGCTACCGGATGATATTGGAGGTTGTTCACTCCTGAAAGTTGTTGATTTTAGTGAGAATTCTTTGTCTGGAAGCCTTCCGGATTCATTGCAAAGATTGAATTCATGTGCTTCTCTTTATTTGCATGGAAATTCATTCACTGGAGAAGTTCCAGAATGGATTGGGAAACTGGGAAATCTTGAAAATTTGGATCTTTCTGAGAATTTTTTCTCTGGTAGGATTCCGTTTTCGTTAGGAAATCTTCATTTGCTGAAGGAATTTAATGTGTCAATGAACCAGTTTACAGGAGGGTTGCCAGAGTCTTTGACAAATTGTGTTAACCTTTTGGCTATTGATATTAGCCAGAATAATTTGACAGGTAATCTGCCTTTATGGATTTTTAAGATGGGGTTACAAAGGTTGTCACTTTCAGGGAATAGACTCGGTGGAAGAATTGATTATGCTTCATTTAGTTCAATTAATCAAGGTCTTGAGGTCTTGGATCTATCTTCAAATGTATTATCTGGTGAAATTCCATCTAATATTGGAGTTCTTAGTAGCTTGCGGTTGTTGAATATGTCCAGGAACCATCTGATTGGTTCTATTCCAGCAAGTGTTGGAGCATTGAAAGCTACCCAAATTCTTGATCTGAGTAACAACTGGTTACATGGAAGCATTCCTTCAGAAATTGGTGGTGCAGTTTCACTCAAGGAACTGAGGCTGGAGAAGAACTACTTGTCTGGTAAAATTCCAGTTCAAATCGAGAACTGCTCATCTCTGACATCTTTGTAAGTTCTTTACTGCTTCCTGTTTGGAGTTTTTCATGTTAAAGCTTTTTTGAAAATACACTGTACCTCATTTGCTCTAGTCCTTCAATAGTCTGCATAGCCACTGCACTTCCCTTTTCAGTCTAAACAACATGGTTAAGCAAATATTTTTTAAGCGATGGTCAGTTGTAATAGATATATTAAAAAAGGAATATGTCTGCATAATTGACTAATACTCTGTTTGAGATTCTTTTTGAATTACTTGAGATAGTTTGAGTGAAGATGGTGTGTTGACAAAAATGGCTTATTGTTTATTGGTTTTATTTTTTTTCCCTTGAAGCATAACTTGATTTTTTTTTCTTATTAGAATTAATCTATTCTTATAGTTGGCATCCTTTTAAGTACCTGTGATTGTAAAATGAAATAGGGACGGATCAGATCACTTTATCTTCTTCCTGATACTTACTGTTTTGAATGCAGTTTTGTATCCCCGAGTGTATGGTTTGTCTTCTGTTTCCATGTAAAGGATTATTCAAATTTTTTTACTAAAAGGCTGAAGAACCTTTCTGGTCTTATGAATCTTTTTTTTTTTTTTGGTTTAAATATACAGGATCCTATCGCACAACAACCTCAGTGGCTCAATCCCTGCTGCCATTGCAAACCTAAGCAACCTTCAATACGTAGACTTGTCTTTCAATAACCTCACTGGTAGCTTACCCAAAGAGCTGACAAATCTTTCCCGCCTTGTGTCCTTTAATATTTCCCACAATCATTTTCTAGGTGAACTACCAGTTGGGGGCTTCTTCAACACTATCTCTGCCTCATCTGTCTCTGGGAATCCATCTCTCTGTGGCTCTGTTGTCAACCACTCCTGCCCATCTAACCATCCCAAGCCCATTGTTCTCAACCCCAACTCTTCAGACTCATCCCATGGTGGCTCCTCTCAAAATCACCGTCGCAAGATTGTACTCAGCATTTCTGCCCTTATTGCCATTGGAGCAGCAGCTTTTATTGCAATTGGTGTAGTAGCTGTCACTGTCCTTAATATCCATGTGCGGTCTTCTATGTCACGGGCTGCTGCTGCTCTCATGTTATCTGGTGAAGAAGATTATAGTTGCTCTCCCACTAAGGACCCAAATTATGGAAAGCTTGTAATGTTTTCTGGTGATGCTGAATTTGCTGCTGGGGCCAATGGGCTGCTCAACAAGGACTGTGAACTTGGTCGTGGTGGGTTTGGAGTTGTTTACCAGACAACCCTGGGAGATGGGCGTTCAGTTGCCATCAAGAAGCTAACAGTTTCAGGGTTGATTAAGTCCCAAGAAGATTTCGAAAGGGAAATGAAAAAACTTGGAAAGATAAGGCACCATAATCTTGTGACACTTGAAGGATATTACTGGACTCCATCTTTGCAACTTCTCATCTATGAATTCATCGCAGGAGGGAGTCTGTATAAGCATCTCCATGATGGAGCTAGTAAAAATATCCTATCTTGGCGGCAGAGATTCAAAATAATCCTGGGGATGGCAAAAGGATTGGCCCATCTGCATCAAGTGAACATGATTCATTACAATCTGAAATCAACCAATGTTCTAATAGATGGTTCTGGTGAGCCCAAGGTGGGAGATTTTGGCCTGGCAAGATTGTTGCCAATGTTAGATCGCTGCATCTTAAGTAGCAAAATTCAGAGTGCACTTGGTTACATGGCTCCTGAGTTTGCATGTCGAACAGTGAAAATAACCGAAAAATGTGATGTTTATGGATTTGGAGTCTTGGTTTTGGAGGTGATTACAGGGAAAAGACCTGTGGAATATATGGAGGATGATGTGGTTGTGCTTTGTGACATGGTGAGGGGAGCACTGGAGGATGGCAGGGTAGAAGAATGTGTTGATGGAAGGCTTGGAGGCAATTTTCCCCCAGATGAAGCAATTCCAGTGATAAAGCTTGGTCTGATATGTGCATCTCAAGTGCCATCAAATCGGCCTGACATGGAAGAGGTGGTCAATATTTTGGAATTGATCCAATGCCCTTTAGAAGGGCAACAAGAGGAGTTGGAATGACACAAACTTGTAGAAATTGAAGAACTAAACAAATCATGAGAAGATTTCTGGTGAAGAAGAATCCGGTTCCTCTCTTAAACAAAAAAGAAGAGATAGATTGTTCAATATCCATTTATTTTCCATTTTTGTTTGTTGTTTTTTCATTGTATTTTTCCTTTTTGCCTTCTGTTTCTTTTTTCCTTTGGGAATTTGTTACAGTTTTCTTTATCGGATTCTTCTTCATCAGATGAACATGAAACTTAAAAATATTGTTCAATGATATATCTATCAATATACCAAAGTCACAGGAACCCTCTTTGGTTTCGCTGTGTCTCATATTGTTTATATACTTCGATACTATTGATTTAATCTGAGCCATACAAAAGCATCCCTTTCTATGTTTCTTGATTTCCTCCATTTTCCGCCTGTATTGCTAGAAATACTTCTTAAAAATGATTGAGCATAAAGCAGCTTTTATATATGAAGTTCTAGCTGTATGGTAAATGTGAATGGTATAACTATAACATATGATGCTGTTGGATTAAAAAAAGAAAAAAGGGCATTTGGCACTCTTGCTTTTTTCATACTCTTTTTAAGTTTGAATTGACAATTATTTTCCTTATCCTGCAGGCTCATGCTGCAACATGATCAAACCTCATGCAAATAAACCAGCAGTGATGCTTCAAGGAGGCAATCCAGTGGTGCTAATAATATATGGGAAGTGCACACTTTCAAAGTTAAATTCATGATACAGTGATTTCTCTGTTTTTGCAAGCATGGTTAATAATTAAGGCTTAGATGTGAAGCTTAATTTTATGAGATGGTGTTGGACACAAAGGGAACCTAATCAAAATGAGCTTGGACATGGACATCATCAAAGAACAACACATGAGGGCCCTGTAAAGCACTTACACAAAACTTTTATAAGAGGTAAAATATTTAGTGGGCAACAAAACACAATCATAATGTCTTGCCATGTGAACCTCTTTTTTAAGTCCTTTATTCTTATGGGAATAAAAAAAGAATTGATGGTTGATTTAACTAATATGAAATATCAATCTTTATTTTTGTCTAAGTTCCATAAAACAAAATGTGATATACTTATAATCATAGGTACAGTGTACCAAACTCTTTCACTTACTGTAAGATCCCAAAAGTTATTACAGATTTGAAAATCCCAGCAATTTTGTCTTCAATGATACCTAGTTTCCTTTGTTTAATTAATGTATGTAGGATTAATCTCACACCTGGGTTCTCTTTTTATCATATTATTTGGTCAAAAGCCTTCTTGAAATTAGAGATGTGTGGTGATGAAGAGTTTATCTTTCTCATGCTTCTTCTTCTTCTTTGTTGCTTAATGGAGAGACAGAATTATAGATTCCTCATCACACATTAAAAAAACTAGGAGCATGTACTGTAATGGGTTCATGAATGCTGGAAAATTTGATTCAAGTTCTTGAGTATTTTGGCAAAGATTATATTAAGTGTTGATAAAGTAGTTGGATAGAACTTGATAACCATTTTTTTTTTTTTTTTTTTTTTTTTTTTTGCTTTCTGGGGTGAAAGATATAGTGCAATAAAAAGATTTAAAAGGTGGTTCCACCATGCCAACAACCATGAATATTGTATTAGGGTATGGTCCTCTGGATCATGAATATTGGAGTAAATCCAGAATGAAAAGACACCAATTCAAGGGACATCTCAGCTGAAAGTGACCCATTTTCTCATTTAATGGGAGTTTTGAATTGAATGACAGGCACCAAGGCTTTATGTTTCAGCCTTTTGGTCCCAAACAAATGAGATCGACAACTTTAAATTACGAATAAAAAAATTTATATTAAAAAAAAAAAATACAATATCTGCCTCTAAAATATTTGCCCATATAACAATATGGTAAAAACTCAAAAAAGAACCACCAGTAGAGAGATGGCCATTAATTATTGTACAAGAACAAACAGAGCCAATAACAATTACAAAGTGCAGGAGTTAAAAGCGCCTTATGGATAGGACCACTTTGCAGGACTCACTACTTTTGTGAATGATTTACATTCTATGTTTCTTCTCCTAATTTTCTGTATATCTTTCTTTTCCTTCTCCTTGTCGGCGACTTGCCTGGTTGATATCTCATATATCAGTCTTCTGATGTTAAATTCTAATCATCCCAGTCATGTTCCCAACCATCTTTGGTTGTAGACCTAGAAGTAAGACCGTTGGCTGAAATGTTTCCCATATGTGGTGCCGCAGGAGACTTGACTGCATTATTGTCGTCCCAGTCGTCATCCCACACTTCATCCCAACCTTCTGCCGTTTCCACATTGGTAGCTGAAGCAGATTCAGGCAATCCCATTTCAAGTTCTTGATAAGGGACTCCATCATGCCGTCTCCTCTTCCTCAACTTGCAGCAAGCCCATGTCCCTCCCAAAATTAGAACAGACAATATCAGGAAGTAGGCACCATTGATGGGGCTCAATAGGTTCTCATACGAAGGGAGGTACACGAAAAACTTTTCTCCAGACTTAACAGAGTTCATGTGAAGCACGCATTCTCCGGATCTAGTATTAAATATCACTTTGTTGCTCTTGCCAACAGCTGATGAGATAATTATCTAAAACAGAAGAAACAGGGAAACCACGCATATAAACAGCAGTCAATAAAGTTTCCCATAGAAAACAGTAGTGCATATGCATACTTTGCCGATCATCCAAAAGCAGGAATACAAAATATCAATAACCATACCTAACTTGATACAATAAAGTGTTAAACCTATTAACAAGCCATTTCAAATTAAGGTTTTTAATCTTATTGCATCATCAGCTGAGCATGCAAAACAGGATCAGGTCTCAGCCAAATCCAGTGTCAGAAAACTTTCCTATAATTTATCATAACTTTCTCTTCTCGCTTATGAATATTTTAGCAATGTTTTCCGTAAAAGTCTTAGCAATATTCAACATAATTATTTTTCCAAGTCCGGCTAGCTAAATTAAACCATGTCTTCACAGTAACCTAAGAAATGTCCCAAGCAAACTCAATTTTCATTCATCCTTAATTTATTTCCTCTTTATTTTATCCAGATTGTAGCCAGAAACTTATACCCAAAGATCTTATGTCTACAACTGTTTCACTTAAGAAAATGCAGATCAGCAGAGAAAATATTTTACCTTTTCAGTTTTGTGTTTGGATATTTCTAGTTGTTTCAGAGGATTTTCAGCAGCTGTCGGGACAGTAAGATTCACTCTCAAAGTCTTTTCTCCTTCATTTTGGACAAGAACAGTCCAATTTCTGGACCCTGCTTATGGAAACAGAAATTAGGAGATCTAACTCATTAATAGATGAATAAGATGAATGTAGTACTAACTTGTTCAACTGATTAAATATCTTGATTTGTAAAAGTTGGTTCTGGGATTAAATCCGAACACACAAGTTTGGTATTTTTTTTTTTGCACCGGGGTGGGGGGGTTTGGGGGTTGTTTTGTATGTCCCAAAAACGTAAAAAAAAAATAAATGGATGCTATTGATCAATATTGTCCACAACCCTGCCAATAGATCATGATATTACAGAGCATTAAATGAAGTTGTGTAACACCTTCATTTAAGTAATACTAAAAAATTAGTAAGGCAATCAGAAGGTCTCAGCTAAATGTTCACTTTAAATAGACTATTCAAATTTACTAAAAGCATTTTTCAAAACCCATTAATGTAGCACCGAGTCACCCACTTCCAATGATAAAAGCACATCATATAATACCATACAGTCCAGTAATGTTGAAAACAAGCCAAATTCTAGCAACAAAGCCTATGATGAACACAGTTGTAACATTCTCAGATGGACATGGCAACTCCTGAAATTCATAAAAGAAGAGACGATAAGAGAATCATGTATGACTCAATGTAGTTCAACAAAGCCTTAATCCTGAGTAAATGGATTGGATGAGTCCTTTTCCATCATTCTACAGCATCCAAGTACATAATCTATCAAGGTCTGGGTTAAAATATATCATTCAACAAGAAGAAAACATGCATATTAATTTCAAAACAAATATCTAAGTTATCCATTCATTTATTGCAGAAGATTTACTGTGCTATCCAGTAACATTTTGATCCCTTAAGCTAAAGCTACAACAACAATAAATTTATCAACATACCTGAATCATTGCATTCAGGAAGAATCACAGAAACTGAAGTATAATGATAATATTCAAGACAGTGAAGCAAATAAACTTGATTTTCACAGCAAATTCATTTCAAAAACATATGTAATACTCCAACAAACCAACTATGGCAACTAGCTTAATAATTCAGACCATGCAATATTTAAAATATGACATTCTTGATCATACTGATTCTGAAGCATAATAATCTCTATTGATTCTCCTTTTGCCAGTTTCAGAAAAAAGAAAGAAATGCTATGCTAAGAAATGCAGAGAGCTTTCCACATTTTGCATATTAAAAGGAACACTTAACTGAATGATTAATGGACAGAAGAATTATTTTGGTGTACCAAACAAAACACCATTAGCTAAAAAGCAAAACTGAAACCCAATTTCAAAAGGAGTAGGGAAACACAAGTTTAGATGTGTATTAAATGTCAGTTTTTATGTCTATAAATGGGAATAAGGAAAAATACAAAGCAAAACCAGTAAAGGGGACTTCAAGAGTAGGCTTTCTGGCAACGTAATGTTTCTAAATGATTAAAGCAGATAGGTCATGAAATACCCTAGAACAGCTGTAGATAGTGCAGGAAACTAAAGAGAAATGCATTAACTACCTGGAATTTGAAATCAACAAAAAGAAGGAAAAAGTACAAATGTTGATTTGTCAAGAAGAAGAAATACTTTAAAGTGTTTCCACCATGCTTAAAAAATTTACTACCATGCAACCCAAACCCAGTAAGCCTCCACATTGTATTTGTGAAAGCAATGGTGCTGCTTTGTGCCTTGTTTTGCTTTCCATTTCATTTCCAAATGAGCATTAGATTCTTCTTCTCTTCATCTCTTCCTAATACTCATTTCCCCTTGTTCTAAAGAGCATTTATCTTACAGATTGCACTGACCACTATAACCCAAGTAAATACAGTCTAGAGCAATCATTAATACCCAGCATAGAAATTCCATTATTGTTTAAGACCTGATATAAATTAACTTTGCTCAGATATTTTTAAACTATACCAATCCTCCAATAAATTCAAAACTTATATTCATTATTGTAAATCAAATACTATAAAAGCAGTTCCAGTAATTGCATAATCTCTTAAATGAAAACAATCACACATTCTAAAGCACTTCAATTCGATAGATCCATCACCAGCAAACATTTTAGCCGAAGGAAATAAAAGACCAGTAAGTTGCAAGAACTAATAAAACAATTTCAAAAAGGCCAAAAACCAATATGAATTACCAGTGTCAAAACTCTTAATACAGGCGATCAGGCCAGACATGTCACTGCACCGGTTAGGTAACCCCAAACAAGTTTCATCAACCCCAGACTCTGAATCCCTTTTATCCTCATTATTATTCTCTTTCGTTTTGTCCTTCTTCCCACTATCTGTTTCGTCCTTCCCACTATCGGTTCCCTCCTTCCCACTATCTGTTCCGTCCTTCTTGCCACTATCTGTTCCACCCTTCTTGCCACTATCTGTTCCGTCCTTCTTGCCACTATCTGTTTCATCCTTCTTCCCACTGTCTGTTACGTCCTTACCACCATCTGTTCCATCCTTCTTCCCGTTATCTGTTACATCCTTACTACTATCTGTTCCATCCTTCTTCCTGTTATCTGTTCCTCCATTCTTCTCACGATCCATTCCCCCATTCTTCCCATTGTCCGTTCCTTTAACTTGAGTACTCACAGCCGTATCACTAGAATTGTTCATACTCTTTTCCTTATCAGGATGACTCATTGAAGAATCCTTTACATTAGAATTCTTAGAATTATCCGTATTATTGGAACCATTTGGGTTATCACTAGTTTTGTTTTGGACATTTGGATTCACTGAATCCGCAGTATTAGAACTTTTACTATTATCAGTTGTTTCATTAGGGGGAGGTGGACTCACCAAATCCCTTTTATTCAACTCTTTTGAATCCAACTGTGATGAACTGCCCACTGCCTCTGGCTTCTTCTTATTCCCAGCTTCAACCGGTTTATTAGCACCC
This sequence comes from Pistacia vera, assembly GCF_008641045.1. NCBI lineage: Eukaryota > Viridiplantae > Streptophyta > Magnoliopsida > Sapindales > Anacardiaceae > Pistacia > Pistacia vera. The sequence continues at coordinate 757,158 of NW_022195543.1, read as the reverse complement.
GAAACCTAACACAATACATAAAAAACGCAATTCAATTACGTCGTTTTGTTATCAAAAACAAAAACAAAAAGACAAAAAACAAAAAACAAAAATTCTTACCTGAGTTGTAGCTGAATTATTGTTCGGATCGACCGCAGCTAAGTGGCGAAATTTAGCATTGGAAACATCAGCAACAACGAAAAACAATAAAAACACTGCTAGAATTATATTTTTATCCATTACAATTCAACTTCAACAAACTCTTCTATTTAGATCCGCGGAAATCAAATCTCTAGAAATTGTAGCAATTCTCGATCCCAGGAAGAGATCACAGAAACTCATCTTCCAGCGAAATTAGAATCCGTCGGACAGACTCAGATTCATCTGAGCTTTGAGTTGACGCAGCTAAATAGAATAGATCAAATAAGTAAAATAATAATTAAAAAATAGACCAAATTTTAGGGCTCAGTCTGTTCTATTTTCAGTTGAAATTGAACCAGGGCAGAAAATGGATAATCTAGGGTTTACGCGGGGAAATTTCATGGGCCTGTGGGTGTAAAAATTGGCCCGATTCTGTCGCATTGGGCCTATTCATGGTCTGGGCTTCGGGCCCATCTACAAAATTTAAGCCCTAATATGTATAAATAAAATAGAAAAGGGATCTCAATAATTTTTTTTTTTTATTCTTACTTTAATCTTTTCAATACAATTTATGAGTCGTCCTCTTAATTTCAACGGTCTTGGGAATGGTGTAGACATATTTATTTTTTAATGTAATTCAAGGCATAAATAGTGTAAAAAATTAATTAAAATATCTATCAAATGTTATTAATATCTTTTGAAAAGGAAAACACCTATCATTAATTTCTAGAAAGTACTTAATTATTATCCTTAATAGTTAATGAATTGACCCCTAAGGTTTGACTAAAAAAATGAACAGAAAAAAGATAATTTGATAAATAGTTATTTTACTCATGATAATGTAAGTTTTGATGATAGAAAGATTTTGTTGACGTATCTATGGGTAATCTAGATGATTAAGATGAATCTGAGATAGTGTGAATATATGCATAATTTTAGGTTCGATTTCTCATCTAAGTATTCACGATTTAAGTGAGAGACTATGATGGTGGGTTGTTGCGCTAATCTCTCCCAATGATTAATCAAGGTGTTTGATGGTGCTAATCTCCCCCGAAGATTAATCAAGGTGTCCGACAGTGGGTTATTGCGCTAGTCTCTCTTAAAGATCAGTTGAGGTGTTCGACAGTGGGTTATTGTGCTAATCTAGATGATTAAGGCGAATCGGGGATAGTGTGAATATGTGCACAGTCTTAGGTTTAATTTCCCATCTAAATATCTGCTATTTAAGTTGAGGACTATGACGATAGGTTGTTGTGCTAGTCTCTCTCGATGATTAGTCAAGGTGTCTGATGGTGGGTTATGACGCTAATCTCCCCCGAAGATTAGTCAAGGTGTCTGGCGGTGGGTTATTGCGTTAGTCTCTCGGTGTTCAACAGTGAGTTATTGCGCTTGTCTCTCTCGAAGATTAATCAAGGTGTTCGACGGTAGATTATTATACTAATCTCTCTCGAGGATTAGTCAAGATACGCGTAAACTGACCCAAACATCTTGATTACAAAAAAAAATTATTGTTATGCGTGGGGGTCAATGAATGCTACCAAATCTTTTGACAAAATGGAAAGCAATAGTAAAAAACACAGAATGTATAACTTTTGTATGAGATAAGGCTCTCAAAAAAGGAGAGCAAATGTTAGGGAATAAAACATAGTATGTCCCTAGCAAGAAAGCATAAAGTGGTAACCAAATCTAAAGTTTGGCTTAAATAAATCATCTTTAACCTTGAAAATTCCGCAAAAAGAAAGTCCATGCAGTGAATTGATGGAGATTGTTGTTGCTTATTTATTGTTTGAAACAACTGGGTTACTGCTACTGCAATACTGAGACAGAAGGGTCTTTCCAGCTCCCAAACTCAAGCTCGCTTCTTTAAGCCAAGTACACAGTCAGAGAATAATCATAAAAAGAATTCTTAATCTTTCACCTCACACTTTCACTTGTAGAAGAAGCAAAGCGTATATGAGAATGGCTTTCACTTTACCAAGTGAAAACAAAAACAAAAGCAGCAAGAGCGGCATGGACGAAATAGCAGTTGTTTTGAGGAGGTTTGGAGATGAGCAAAGCGCGTTGTTGGATCAGTTTGAGAGGCTTTCATTTGAAGTGCAGCTTAACAAAGCCATTCTTCGCCGGAGCTTCTCCGAGCCAAGTGTCGGTGGGGCCAAATTGCCAGCACCGTTGCCTCCATCGGACATCGCACCAAAGGCGCAGACACAGGTGGGAGTAAAAGGGCGCCGTCGTGGTGTGTCTGGTTTCGGCAAGGTTTTGAAGAAAATGCTGAAATCGTTTGTTATTAAGAGGGGAAGTAGTAACAAGAATGGAGGAAGAAAGGAAGTGCCGGACCCCAAAAATCCCAAGTATTTGAAGGCCTTCAGTAGATCTCTACGCCTCTGAATAGTTTTTGAAGATCATTATCTGGGCATTCAGATAATTCTCATACTATATTTCCGTACATTTTGTTTTTAGGAATAATGTAATTAATCAAACTATATTTGTATATTTTGATTCATAAATAAGGTTTTTTATTTGGTTTATTAAAAGAATTTAGCTTTTTTTTTATTTTTTTTTTGTTGTGAAAGATGTCCAAACCAGTTTACATGTATCTCGATTAATCTTTTTAGACCCTAAAATTTTCTCAAGGTTTGATGTTACTAACAGGATAAATCTTTTAGTGACCATCTTTATTAATAATCAAAAAGAATTGAACTCGAGATCTCTTGAGTAATATATTCAAGAGTCTATATCGTACGAAATTAATTATTGTAATTATTGCAAGTTTTTTTTTCTTCTTGAGGACGATTAACTTGTTAAAATTATTAATTGAGAATACCCTTTTTAAGGGATGACCGATTGGTCGTACAGTGCATTAAGAAATGAACGTCTTGTCGTCTAACGATATAGCAAACGGACCGCTTATCGCTTATAGCCAGAGGATAAGAAAGCCTCTACTCGACTGATGTTATGAACAAAACAAATGAGCAATTCAGCTCACTCATATTTCCGGAGTCAAATGTTGAAGGGTTTGTACAGAATTGAGTCTGATCAGAATGATGCCTTTTCCATATTCTCCGACTTCACAATCTCTTCAATCTCCTTGGCTTGGCACTTCCTTTGTCTTCACCAACACCTCTGTAAGAAACCAGAACCACAACAAATTTCAGCCAGTCAAGCTTCTTGTCTTTGCAACTGAGTCATTATCTACAGTACAGAAACAATTACGTACCCTCAGTTTTTATAGTTTATGCTCAAACTTTGATAAGCAAAATGGCTTTAGAATCAAAGAAGAACAAGAAAGCTTGGACTTTAAAGAGATTCCTCATGGATTGCAAGCGCAGAAGTTCATGGATGCAATCAAAGATAAAACTGATATCTTTAGTTGCATCAAAAGAGACGGTAGAAACTGGACCATATCCGACTTTAATGATTTGCTTATGGCTTTAGTGACAGCAAATGAGCTAGAAATTGCTTTGAAACTTTACTCTGAAATACCATCTTATGGGTTGGCGCCAGATTCTTGGACATTTTCCATCATGCTGAGGTGTCATTGCAAGAAAAACAATCTGGTTGAAGCAGGACAGGTTCTAAACTACATGGTTGAGAAAGGGTTTTGTCCAAATGTTGCAACTTTCACCATTTTTATAAACTCATTATGCACAAGTGGCAGGTTGCAGAAAGCTTTTGAGGTTTTTGAAGTAATGGGTAGAGTTGGGTGCAAACCTAGTATTCAGACTTATAATTGTTTGATAAAGGGTTTGTGTTATGTGGGAAGGGTGGAGGAAGCATATGAAATGTTGGTGAATATTAAGAAGGGTTTGATAAAACCTGATATTTATTCATACACAATTGTTATGGATGGTTTTTGTAAAGTGGGTAGGTCTAATGAGGCAATGGAGCTGCTTAATGAAGCTGTGGAGAGGGGATTGAAACCAAGTGTGGCCACTTTTAACACTCTTTTTAATGGGTATTGTAAGGAGGGCAGGCCAATGGAGGGTATTAGTGTGTTGAAGCTTATGAAGGAGAGGAATTGTGTTCCTGACTATATTAGTTATAGCACCTTGTTACATGGGCTATTGAGATGGGGAGAAACAAGGGCAGCACTGATTACTTTTAAGCAAATGGTTGATTTTGGGATTGAAGTTGATGAGAGGATGATGAACACTTTGCTTAGAGGTTTATGCATGAAATCATGGGAAGAAAAAGACTTGTTGGAAGATGCCTATCAAGTGTTTGAGAAAATGAATTTCATCATGGACCCTGGTACCTATGGCATGGTAATTAGAGCTCTTTGTGTGGGAAAGAAAACTGATGAGGCTTTGATCCATCTGCAGCATATGGTTAGAATGGGGTATGTTCCCCGGACGATTACCTTTAATAATGTGATTCAAGCATTTTGCCACGAGGGGAAGGTAGACGATGCATTACTGGTCGTGCTTCTCATGAATGAACAGGGCAAGATCCCAAGTAGAACATCCTATGACATTCTGATTAAGAAGCTAAACCAACAGGAAAGATCTTCGGGAGCGTGCATTGTCTATGGTGCTGCATTGAAGCAAGGTGTATTGCCTCATCGGGTGCCCTAAGAATTTGAAGAAAGCTGTTCAGTTCAAGAACTGTATTTATCTGATCGATCAATCAATAAATTAGTTGTCTAATTCTGGGAATTCTTTTGCAGAAGCATTGTGATATTGCTTGGATTTATGCATATACTTCACCAAAGAAACTTTGAATATATGCAATTAATTAGTTATTCCAGCCGAGCTGAGCTAACTTTATCCCAAACTGAAGTAGTATTTCATTTCATTTCATTTCTGAGAACAATACAATTTCTCTGGTCTGGTGCAAAAGCACTATATCCAACGAGAGTTACCAATAAATACACATGGAACAAGTTAAAATATTTAAAACAGGAAACTAAGCTTTGTAACTCTTTCGCTATCTAAGCCTGATGTACATCTCTAGCATCAATGAACATAGAAAATCCTTCTAACTGATAGCAAAGGACAAAAATATTGGTGATGAAAGAAATCTCCAAAAGCTTTAGAATTATGCACGGCTCATGTATTGCCCTGTTCTTGTGTCCACCAATATTTCATCACCTATATTCACAAACAATGGAACATTGACGACAGCTCCAGTATCCAGAGTTGCCGGTTTGGACCCACCTGCCATAAGAATTTGAAATTTCAATAAGCAAACCATTCAAAAAATCATTTTTTTCAAAAGAAATTGCAGCACAGAGAATCCATATTCCCTTTGGTAATATATCACTGAACAAACAATAGGCAAATAACTTTTCCTAATCTTTCATGATGAAAGAAAATGCAGCAAAGCGACTTTATTTCTTCACCAGCAAAATTAACTATTATTTGGTGTTCATCATTTCCACAGCCTGCTGAAACCAATCAAATGCCTGCATTTATCACCCAACTTCATGGAGCTCCTTAATATGATTCTCCATGAAGGGGACTCTATATTTTTAATATGATCCATTTAGCGCATATGTAGCATCCAAGCGGCCACATTTATCTATGTTCATGGCTCCAGCAGTCGCGAATCAATGCAAACGTCATTTACACCAGTAAGATAATCAATCGGGGCTTCAATTTTTTCCAGAGAAGAAAAACATATTACCTTGAGCTGTATCACCTTTAAGGCCAGGATCAACATCAACCACAGTCAGCTTAACCGTGATTGGGAGTTCAAAATCAATAACCTGCAAGCATATCAATAAATAGTCTGTTAAACAGAATCGACAATGGCAGTGCCAAATTACCATGGACTGAACAATGTCACTACCCATCTGAACGTAAGCATATGCATCTGAAATTTAAAGGATGTAAGTATTGACAACTCAATGCAGAAATTAAAAGCAAAACTAAAAGATTACTTTTCCATTCCAAAATAGCAAATTGCAATCCATTCCTTCTTTCAGCCACTTTGTCGTATCCCCAACATCTTTCTCGTTCAGACGAGTTTCTTCAAACGTGTTCTGTGAAAACATGGCATTCCAAATTAGAGAATAAAAAAGTAAAAACATAGTAAAATACAAAATGTCATTGCTTCTTGACTTTAAAAAATTGAATCGTGTTATTGCGTCTGCTATATTCCTTTAAGATGAAATTGATTCCAACTTTCCTGAAACGGATTGCTCACAATAATGCATAAAAATGTGGCAAGTATTGTTTTCCTGAGCAAGAATAGATGGATGTTACAGCAAATTATATAGAATGGATATAAACAATACCAGGTCCATAAAGACAAACTGGACACCATCTTTGTATGTGAATTGCTTGGTTTCCTTGAATACATCTGCCACTTCAATCTGGGAAAAATCACACACACAAAGGCATATAAATATCTCAACAATTTCAATACACAATAAAATGGTAAAAAGAAGCCTGCCCACATCAAAAGATGACAACACTAATGGATTCTCATTTGTCATTTCAAATCTTCATATCACTACATCTCTCCCCTATTTATTATAGAGATAAAAAATTAGGGTGCCCTTGTGCCAGTTAGATGCAATGTAAAATAGTGAGCACTAAGCAGCCTCCAGTAATCATCAAATCTGTATATCTATGACTATGCCGAAACATTCCGACAACACTAGATAAATATTTCTATACATTATACTGAAACATTGTAGCCATATAAGCAATGCACCCAAATGTTTTACCAGTCTTAAACCAACAAAAGAAAACGATAATGACCCAGTTTCTAGTTCCTAGTTATGTAAGTACGATCATGCATCTTACTAAGTGCAGTTTGTATTTCAAGTCTACTAAAATATTGAAGCTTAGAATCAACAAACTTAATACACTTATTCTCTTTCCAAGGCTGTTCTATGTTAAATTATAAAATGCACAAGCAATGCCACAGATATTTTGTTCAGTCAAAATTTTAGCCACTGAACCCAATTGAACTAAAATCTGCAGCTAAAAGAAATTACCGAACTTCCCGCTCGAAAAGTTTTCTCAACAGTGTTTCCCGTAACGTAATTGCGCATCTTGGTCCTCACAAATGCTGCTCCTTTTCCAGGTTTCACATGAAGAAACTCTTCCCAAGACAAACACAAATTTTAACAAGACAATTAAGAATTTACTTGTTCGCAAAAAAAATAAGTAAATAGATAACAATAACCAAAACACGCCAAGGAGCTCCGTCTACTTCAATGTGGTACCCACTTTGATATCGTTACTAGACAAGGCGTAAATCCCTGAATACCAACATAAATTATTTTTCTAAAAAATTAAATGTAAATGCATATGAACAATTGAGAGAGGGATTATAACTGGGTATTTGGAAGAGGGCGCAGAGACAGAATGGAGGGTTAGAGGAAAGGGAAATTAATGATGAACGGCGGAGGAGAGAAGGAGTTGATGAGACATTGAAGGTGGCCGTGGCGGCTCCCGCCATGGTGAGTAAAGATAATATTTGTAAAGAAATGAAAATGAAATGGTTGGGTTCTCAGAAGTCAGAAATTAGAGGGCAGGGCCGTGACTAGAGAAAATTTAGCTGCCCGGTCATCCCAAGTTTGGATTTAAGAAAATGGCCTTGAAATTATTCATCATTTTTTTTTATTAGAGAAGATAACGTGGCATAGTTAGAATTAATTAAACACGTAAAATAGGTTAAAATGAAAAGATTAAAACATATGTGGGTCAAACAGAAATAATAAAGTTTTTAAAATTTGAAATTCGTAAAACAAGCCCCACTAACTATTCACCTCGCTTAATCGAAATTCATCAGTTCAAAAAGCGATTTCTGAACGAAAGGGAGACGCGATTTTTTCCGATCAAACACCTACAAATTGCACCCTAATCAATTTCTGAACCCTAAACCGAATACAGTCGCGATTTTCGGCGGATTAGTCGTGATTTTTGATCGATTTGTTGAACCCTAAAATCGATTTCCTTAACCGTAAACGAAATTTGTGCCATTTTCGGCGTACAGTCTACTTTCCGATCGAAACTGCAAACTTTGACACCAATTCAATCCAAAACCATGAGTGACACTGACAATGAGGAGGGAAGCCAACGCCATTCGAATCCTAGATTCCGGTGGCGCAAGCAGTTCAATGGCTGCTCCGGTGGATCATCTGACCAGTGAGGTGGTCCACAGCAGAGGAGACGCCGACGGCACAAGAACGAGGAGAAGAACCAGCAAACGGGTTGAGACAAGGAGTCAGGCGAGAATTCAGGCCAGGAGGAGTCGTTGAGGATCCAGGCGACGAGGAGGAGGTCGACGAAGATAGGGTACGTAGTTTGGGAATATTGCTTGTATTTTCGCTTAAGCGAATTTGTATCGCTTAAGCGATATTCTGTTTTACTCGTGATCGCAGTCATGATCGCTTAAGCGATAAAAGGATCGCTTAAGCGATCTGAGATCTGGGTAGATGATTCTGCCCAGACCTAAGATCGCTTAAGCGACCAAGAGTTCGCTTAAGCGATCTTAGGTCTGACAGATCACAGATATAATAAGCGATCTGTTGTATCGCTTAAGAGATTCCCAGTTAACTTTTGGTCGCTAAGCGATTTAAAATCGCTTAAGCGATCTTGCAGAGGCAGATTAAAGATCTCTTAAGCGATCCGAGATCGCTTAAGCGATTACAGTGGTTTTGGTTTATTTTTGTTACTGACATTTTATTTATTGATTGTACAGATTGTGCGAACCGTAAATGTAGAGAGTAAAGTTGGAGCCTATAAGTGAGAAGGTACCTACTTCCCTGCAAGGGTGACGGTGAGGTCGAGTTGGGAGGTTTTTGACAGAATAAGGGCCATTTTAACTAGAAGAGGCATGGTGAAAGAGATTTTGGTGACACTTGTTTCGGTCAGTTTTTAAGAATCGGAACAAAGTGGAAAAAGTCATTTTGGGGGCAGGGAGTGCATTACATGTTGATGCACTCAGTAAAATGCAACAAAAAAATGAAAGTGGTTCGTGGTGGAGGAAAGCCATTACGGTTTGGTATGATGGAGTATGCGTTGGTGACGGGCTAGGATGCGGGAAAGCGCCAACTATGGCGGAGGCAGACGCAATAAGGCGAGTGCGGGAGCATAAACTTTTGTAAAAAGGTTTGAAAATGAAAAGTCTATTACAGGAAAAGTTTTAGAGAAGAGCTATATACAGTCGTTTAGTGATGCAGAGAAGATAAAAGTGTGCTTGATATTGTTTTACATTCTATCTTATTGGCTGGTGACTCAACAAAAGCTATTGAGAAAGATTGGTTGTTGTTTGTAAGGACTTGGAGTTCTTTAATTCTTATCCGTGGGGGAGATATCATTTGAGCGAACCATGAAGAGCCTGAAAAAACCAGACATGGTGTTAAAGCATGCCGAATGGGGCGGGAAGGCTAAACCAAGCACGTATAATTTGTTTGGCTCCATGGGCAATGCAGGTAAATATTAAAGCTCTCTGTTATATTTTTTATAATATGTGTGTTGAATAATGACATGGACTGTTTTTTTACAATGTAGGCTTGGATGTACGAGGCATCCCTGTCTCGCTAGGTGGGGGGAGGAGCAACAATTTGAATGTGCAACAGCAATTCCTAGGATGTTGCGGTGGCATGTCGAGAGCTGTAACCATTGGGATTATGGCCAATTAGAGATTGAGATTCAAGCAGCTGGGGTAAGATTGAAGGAAAGCTTTTGAATATGCCGTTGTTTTATTTTGCTTCAATCTGATTGATTTTATTTCTTATTGCAGGGAGTGTCCGTCCCTTTTTGACGCTATGGGGATGAAGCGGAAGAGGACTATGTCACATCTTTCAAAGCAATGGAGGATGAAAGGATGAACAGATAGACCGCCTGATGCGGGACCTAAAAGGGGTCACGCATGCGATGGCAGTTGCAGGGCCATTGCTTGACAGTCGTTGATGTGAGGATAATGAAGCTGGGAGGCCGAGGATGAGGAGGAGGAGGAGAGGGAGGAAGAGGTTCGTATGCAGCAAACCGATACAACAAGTACCGCTTTTCTGAGACATCAGCGTGGGGGAATGAGATTGTTGACCTCATAAACGGCCTGTTTAAGAGTTTTACAACAGCCATTATGCAAGGTTTGACAAGATGGAAGAACAATGAAAAGGGTGGAGGAGAAAGTGGATAAGCTGGGAGAGAAAGTAGGTACAATGGAGGGCGAAGTTGGTACAATGGAGGAGGAAGTTGGTGGAGAATTAAAGGCGGTTGAAGTGCAAACTGGCTTGAAAAGAGAGAGCCGAAAGAGCAAGTTTGTGAAATCGCCTTACATGGTAGTGACACAGGTAACGAAGAAGAAAATGAAGAAACAAATAGAGGAACAACCAGAAATGGAGGAGGTTGAGGAGGTTGGTGGTGGAAGTGGGGCGGTGATAATGGAGGAGGGGGAGGGGGAGGCGAAGGAAGCGGGGATGTAAAAATGGAGGAAAGGGGAGGAAGTGGGGAAGGGAAATTGGACTCAAATGTCGATTGTATAGGCCAATAGAGGAAAAGAAAAAACTCTTTTATGCCTATTACAATGGATCAAGAAGTGATGGCTATATAAAGTGTAAGACATGGGATTATCCCCGGAAATGTTCAGAAGTTGTTGACGATGGGGACGTGGCTTGAGGACTCGGTGAGTTATTTTCACTTAATTTCCTTATTTTGCCTGTGTTTTCCATACTTATCTTGTTGTTTTTATTTGATGCAGCACATTGATGAGATATTGGCACTGATGAGGCTACGACAGACTAGTGATGGTGATGTTGTATCCTGACTGTGCTATCACGATGTGGATTTGGGCAAACGCTTGTTCGGCATATCGCACTTTAATTAAAAATGTCGTTGCTAGTGGTGTAGCAAAAGGACTGAAGCGAAAACGATGACCGCACAACAGTCGGACTGCATCCTGATGATTTTCGGTTTGATGACAGGATTATGCAGTACGTAAGGGGGGATCGGCCCAAATATGGCCACGGTTGGGCCTTTGTTAAAAGAGGGTACTGCATCATCCTCGTCAAACAGATGCACTGGATAGCAGTCGTTGCGCATCTAGAGAGGGGTTTCTGAAGATCCTTGACTGCAACCCAACCATTGTCGAGCAAGTAGTTGGAGGTCGAGTTGGACCCACTGTCCAGGTTGTTCCCGGGCTGTTGCGTGACAACAGGATGTTTGGGCACTTGGGTGACAGGTACTAACCGGAAAGTGGCCAATCAACGCTACCTACCCAATAAATGAGTCAAGGTAAATTTGTTTAAAACTAACTTACATAATACAATGTTCTATAGTTTATTATAATGCTAATGTCTTCTTTTGTAGCGCTGAATGTGGGATATAGCCTGAAATTTATTCAGTTCGACATGACCAACAGCCCGATGGACAGCTTGAATGACGAAACAATGAGAGACTGTCGGGAGCGCTGGGTTGTCGACTGCTTCCATGGGTAGATAGATCCGTTTTGAGTGACCAGAACCCAATCAAAGGGTATGAAGTTGGACGCTGAATTTTGTAGTTTATGTGATGTTGATGTATACTTGGGTTTTTTGTGTGATTGTTTTATTCTAAACCATATAACTTCAGCTGCTGACACTGAGTTTTTGACGTAGTTTATGAAAGATGGAATGGTCAATCTCCACAGAAAGTCAACGAGGCACCATATTAGCCGCCCTTGTAGATATCATCTGATTTGTTGGATGCTAGTGCAGAGCCAGAAAGCATCGGGAAGAATGATGTCGTGGGCATCTTTTCAAGCATGGACTGCCTGATACCATTCACTGTGGATTCTAAACTCTTTGGCATAAAAACTAAATTAAAGGCAGTGTAGAGGAAATTGTAATAATTTACTATGTATGGTGTGATCATTGTAAAGAATGGATATGATATTTGGGATATATTTTTGTTTGTCCATATAAGATAATTCATCAGCAGTTTCAATTTACTATGTATGGTGTGTCCACATAAGATATTTTTGTTTGTCCATATCTTCTTAAACGACTAAGACTTTCCAGAAACGATCGCTTAAGCGACCAAGGTTGGGCAGAAGTCATTTTAGGAAAAAACGCTTAAGCAATTAAATGAGTGCTTAAGCGATCATAGTCTGGGCAGATGTCATTCTGCCTCGGAAAAGATCGTTAAGGACCAGTGTCTTTTAGGAAGAATCGCTTAAGCGATATAAGTGGGTCGTTTAAGCGATCATAGTCTGGGTAGAGTCATTCTGCCTCGGAAAGATGCTTAAGCGATCATAAATCGCTTAAGCGACCATGTGTCTTTTAGGAAGAATCGATTAAGCGATATAAGTAGGGCGCTTAAGCGATCATAGTCTGGGCAGATGTCATTCTGCCTAGGAAAAGATCGAATAAACGCTTAAGCGACCATGTGTCTTTTAGGAAGAATCGCTTAAACGATCATAAATCGCTTAAGCGACCATGTGTCTTTTATGAAGAATCGCTTAAGCGATTAAATGTGTCGCTTAAGCGATATAGTTGGGCAGTTGCATTCTGTCGAAAAAGATCGCTTAAGCGATTCGTTCAGAGCACCTATTCGTTTTACATTTATATTAAACAATAGTTCTTTTACACGTCAGTATGAAACCTATAGGGTTTACGATTCGTTCAGTGCACCTGTCCGTATTATTTATATAAACATATAGTTTTACACGTCAATATGAAACCTATAGGGTTTACGATTCGTTCAGTGCACCGTTCCGTTATTACATTTATTAAACATATAGTTCTTTACACGTCAGTATGAAACCTATAGGGTTTACGATTCGTTCAGTGCACCTGTTCCGTTATTACATTTATATAAACATATAGTTCTTTAACAGTCAGTATGAAACCTATAGGGTTTACGATTCGTTCAGTGCACATGTTCCGTTATTACATTTATATTAAACTATAATTCTTTTACAAGTCAGTATGAAACCTATAGGGTTACGATCGTTCAGTGCACCTGTTTATAGCTATACTAAACATATGGGGTTCGGATTCGTAGTATATTTTTATTTTGTTTGCTTAATATTTAGGAAATATTAGTATATTTTAATTAATTTTCGACCCATTAAGTGAATTAATTTCATAATACCGAAAAGTTTAAAAATTAACAAAAACACCTCCACCCACCCAACTTCCCAGATTCTGGCTACCGCCGTCAGCAACAAACGCCAAAAATGGCCGGTAATGGCCAGTTGTGACCTTTTCCGGCCAGATCCACTGTGGATGTGGCCGGAAAAGGCCACATCTTGCCGTCATGGACTTTCAATTATATGGCCGACTTTGACGGTCAACGACGGCCAAATATGGCCATCGTTGACCGACAACGACGGCATATATTTGGCTGTCGAAGACGGCAAGATCTGGTTTCTCCGTCGTCTACGACCAGTTCTGGCGGATCGTCTGGCTTTTGGCCACATCCGTGGTCGATCTGGCCGGAAAAGGCCATATAGAGGCCCTATCGGCCAGATCCGACCACTGTGCATCGTGAACGCCTTTCCCAGTAAGATTCTGGCTCCGGTGGCCAGAATTGGCACCGTGGGTAGGTGGGGGTGTATCTGTTAAATTTTAAAACTATTTGCAAAGAATCACTTAAGCGATACAATGGATGCGTTAAGCGATCATGTGATTGGCAGAAGCAAATCTGCCCAGGTGATGATCGCTTAAGCGATCCGTGATATCGCTTAAGCGAATCTTGTCTTTTTCCCATGGTCGATTAAGCGATCGTGGATCGCTTAAGCGTAGTGATGGCATGGGGGGCGGCCGGGACCAGGTACCCCTTGGCCCAGGCCAGGCCCAAGCGACCTCATGACACAGGCCCAAGCCGGCCCGAGCCCGCTACGGGATGATAGGCAAAGCCAAGCCTGGCCGACGGGTTTTTTATAACCGTAGGCCCGGCCCAAGCCCCCCTTTTTTAATAATATTTATTTTTAAATATTAATAAATTCAATTTTTTTTTTATATTTTTAATTTGAAATAGTTTTTAATATTAATTGAAGCTATTTTCGCAAATAATTAAGCAATAAGTGAGCAATTAAAACTCCATAATATTTGATTATACTAACTTTCAACTGTACATAATAGTTACGGCAAATTCAATTTTATAAGTTGAACCAAACCCATCTAACTATTTAAAGGCAATTTTAACCTGTTAAACTTCAATATGGGATGAAAATTGAGGTTAGGGTTTGGGAAAAAAGGATATATTATATATATGTGTAGGATAATATTGTAATTAAATATATGTATAAGGGTAAATTAGTAAAATTAATACTAAAATTTTGGGACGGGCTGGGCCTAAAGATATACCCATGCCCGGCCCGTACCCGAGGTCGGGCCTTAAAATCAAGCCCAGGCCCAGGCCCAAGCCCAAGCCCGCCAACCTTGGGTAAAGCCCGTCCTTTTGGGGGGCCAGGCTGGGTACCTGAAAATGTTGGGCCCATTGTCATCTCTACTTAAGCGATCATGCACCTGAGCCGAATCAATCAGTCAGGTGCACGATCGCTTAAGCGATCTGTGTATCGCAAGCGATCTTGTTACGAAAACACTTTGTCGCTTAAGCGATACACTTAGTCGCTTAAGCGATCGTGGGCAATGTATACTTTTGCACTTTTTCTCCTGAATTTTGACAAACTAAAATTACCAACAGTATTAATTCCATACTTTTCTCAATTTGACAACTTAATTCCAAACTAAAATCACCAACAAATATTTAGACCATGTAATAAGAATACACAATAAAAGGATAATTATTAAAGTAACAATAAAATTTAAAAACATCAATAATTGAAAACAATAACTCACAACGGTTGCCCTTCGCAACTCCCTCAATTTCATCCTTCTTCGAACCTAATTACTTCTGGCAACTGCTTTTCTTGTGGCCAGGTTGCTTGCAAATTGAGCACTTATTCATCTTCCGGGGAACCTCAAAGGTGATGGAATACGTTAACCTTTTCTCCCCTTTGGTGTCTTCTTGAATGGGGCTGGAGGATAATGTCAGCCATCTGACGGTACTACCCACTGTCTTCTGGAGGCACCGGATTATCGTTTATGAATGCTAGCATGTAGTGATCTGTCATAGAGAGGGAGAAAGTTCCATGTAAATCTCTGAACCAAAATCCAGCTTCGTTGGTGTTTTAGTGCTGCTATGCATGAGGACAAGGTAAACGTTGAATGTAAACACTTTACAGCTGCAAGTTTTTCTCAACAAGTAACTAGAGCATCCGGACCATAGCCGCGCATAGTAAAATCTTGAGCATTAAGAGGATAGGCAAATAGTGCATTTGACAGTTCCATACGTTCTCCTAATATTTTTCAGCTAACGGAACAAGGGTGTGTAGAAAATTATCTGACTGTACGACGCTCATGGACCACCGTGAAGTGTCATTTGGATTGCATCAAAAGTGAACTATTGGAAACTCTTTTCTATAACAACTTCGAATTTATGGACTCAGCTATGTTCGTGGGGCATGACATCAAACCTCTTCTAGGAAAGTAAGCTCTACTCCATCTCTCGAAACCAACACATGCTCAAGATACTTAGTAACTCTAACATCCTTGATTCGGATTTGTGAAATGCTCCTCGAACTCATCAACCCGATAAGCTTTTGTGCCATGTAGTATGTCTGAAGGAGGCCAGCACACTAACTTTGTTTTATGTTCTCAGCAAAGGTGCCTCTACAGAATCTGTGATGTGCTGACGGCAAATAGTGGCAATCCCCTTCTATAGAGTTGTGTCTATCAGTATTATGCACAACTCGTCACTGTAGGCACTATCGTACGTAACTGCTGAAAAAACCAAGTCCACGACTTGTCATTCTCATAGTCAACCACCACCATGCAACATGATATGTGTGATTCTCGCTGTCCTGTGCAGTGGCCACCAATAATGTACCTCCATACTTTCCCGTCAGAAAACAAACCATCAACAGCCAACAACTTTCTCATGTTTACAAAACCCCTTATAGCAGAACCATAAGCAACAAAAAATATTTAAACATCATATTCCTGTCCCACTTCAAAGCCGTCTTGCTACCTTGGTTTGGCAAACTCAAGCATATAACGGTACGCTCTAATACTGGGTACCCGTGCTCCGACGTGCCCCTCACAAAATCTTGTGCATGTTGTCTCCTTCCAACATTTCCAGTAACTAACAAGCACATCCAACTCTATGCGCACAAGTCTTGAATGTCTTTAGGAGATGGACTTTTCCCTTCGACGAACCGACTTTTGACAAATTGTCCAATAACATCAGCGGACGCGCTTGTCGATGCTCACCTGAAATATGTCCCAAACCACATGTGTGCTCACGGGTATATGTGCTAAGAATAAACTTTTGACTCCGCCAACCTTCTACAATAAACCCGCCACTTGCACTTTCGGTCACGACATGCAACGTCACAGCCAATGAATTTGACTTTTGGTGATGAACTCCAAATTACTTTCCAGCAACAAGTTTTAGCTTCCTCACCACTCTCTTTGTTGTCAAATAAATACCCTATGCGCAACTCTGATCATCCGAAAGACATGAGCTGATCACTACTAGCTACATTGCCCCCTCTAAACCTACATAAACGACCATAGTGTTCTCTTCCTCACAATGTATGCCTTCTGCATAATCTGTATTTAAAGGAATCTCTACATCTGTGGGAACATCTACGGGGTCCTCCTCAATATTCATTCTCCCATCACCAAACTTTCTATAGTGTCCTCCTCACCACCCAATTCACCGTCTACTCTTGATTTTTCAGCTAAAAAATAATGGCCTCGTAGTTCAAATTAAAACCAGGCAAATCCCCCGCACATCCTCGTATCCCCTTCCTTGGAAACAATTCCAACGGTTTTTCTATATAAGAAACCCTTAAAATCGGCCTTGAACCAATATGGCCATATCAATCATATATAACTTCACACTTTCATCCGACTTAATATAGCAGAAGGTACCTTATAATTTTCAGGAGCTTTGCTTAAATATACTTCACAACTATATCACTACGCGAGCAACTCAAATTACCTCTCTAATTATTTCATCAACAACTCATCAAAACTAACCTCTGTGCTCACAACAATTGGTACAACTTTTTGCTCTTTCCAATCCACTTCCACCTACTTTCTTCCTCCACCCACTCACCCTAAAATTCAACACCCAAAACAACTTGTCCCATGTATAATAATAGTCAAACTACCTGTAATGCAAGAAAAACAATATTCTTAATGTTGTACTAAGGGTTCAAATATTTTAAAAAGAATCTGCATATTCGCATATTTGGTCTGATGTATCGCTTAACGATCATGGTTATTTATACTGGATCGTTAAGCGATACACTTGATCGCTTAAGCGATCCAGTAAATAACCATGATCGCTTAAGCGATCTTATGCCATTACTGATCGCTTAAGCGATTGCTCCCATACAATAGACTTTAACCAGATCGCTTAAGGATCATATGCCACATACCTGATGCTTAAGCGATCTATCTGCTACATTACCAGAACTACCAGATCTTAAGCGATCCATATACACAGAACACATTTTCAGTCCTTCCACCTACAATCGATCCATCATACCCAGAATAAATACCCAGAACAAATTTTCAAACAATTTCACTCATTTCAACTTGCATTACACAAAAACAAACCAACAACCTAACAACCAAATCAAAATCATAACCCAAACCCCATCCATTATTAATCTTTGGAAATCTAATATAAAATGTAAAAAGGATTACACATACTTACACGAAATGTCAGGAGGAGGAGGAGGGGATTTTTGCCGGAGAAGATGTTAATGGTGGGGAAGAAGAAAGTGTTAATGGCGGAGGAACAAAAAGACATAGAGGAATGAGGAAGAAGAAGATGTACAGTAAGGAGGAAGAAGAAGATGTGAAGATGTAGACGAAGCTAAGAGAAGAGAGAAGATGCAGAGGTAGAGATAGTTAATGGCGGGAGGAAGAAGAGGTGTGATGGGTGTGTTGCAACAATTTCGGGTTTGTGGGAATATAATATAATTTTGAAAAGATTACATAATACTTCTTTAATCATAATTAAGCACTAATCAAGTTTAATTACCCTTAATCAATAATATAGCTATTTACTTAAAACTTTAAAACTTGATAGCTTTTTAATTAAATTCAAACTTGAGAGGTTGTTTTAATAAACTGCCCCCCGTGACTATGGCTCACTGAGATAAGGACTGTGTCGTTGATGAGGCCATGCTTATTCATCTTCACTTCAACCTGAGTTAACAAAGCTTTGTTCTATTTTTTAATTATTCAGCTGTCGGCATCAATCGAAAATTAGCTAAGAATAGGATACCTTAGCTTTGCAGTGACTGATAATCAGTGAAAAATTAGGTATCAGAGTGAGAGGATTTTTGTATAGAGGAGACCAGAGGATCAAATGGTGGGTGACAGAGAGAATTTTTGCTATTAGAATCGACTGAAATCGGCTTTGAGTAGTAACGGAATATTGACTTTGGGTGGAAAAATGATATTTTAAAACTTTTTGGGTGAAAAATCATTAAGGCAAACCTTGGGTGGGAAAAAGTCGTGTACTCTTTTAATTATTCTTAACAGATTTTGTTTAACAATAAAACTACGCATACAATTTTTTCGTACAATATTGAGGTGGTAGCTTGCCATCCGTCAGTTTGTATGAAAAGATTGTAAGTGTAGTGTTACTCTTTGTTTAAATTATATATTTTTTAAAAAGTAATTAAATAACAAAAATCTTTATTATGATTATAGTAACAACATAAATATTTTTATCGATGAATTTTTTTTGTTAAAATAAATAATATAGTGATATTAGATAAATATTTTTTGACCTATTATATCATGAATTCTAACCCATACTATCTATTCACAAACTAGATAGAAATTTATGTTATTTCTAAAATTTCTGAAGAAATTTTAATAATTAATTAAATCTTAAGGGTTTGAGGGGGAAAAAAACCTCATTTCAACATTTAAAAATGTTTTTGATATAATATTCAAAAACTACTTCACATTCTAAATTGTAGAAAATTATAAAAACAATTTTTAATATTTTTCTGATTTTAGATTAATTTTTAGGATTGAATTCAAAGATTTCTTTCAAAAACATTTTGACTCCATTCTACTAAACAGGTTTTTATAAGATATTTTTTATTTTTAAAAATAAAAAATTGTATTTAAATTATATATCAAACAAGCTTTAATAACATTGTTTTCAGTATAAAATAATACGTAAAATATTGGTAGGTTACATATATATAATTTTTTTTTTTTTTTATAATTCAGGTGTCTAAGCCAGTTTGCATATAACCTCAACTAATCTTTAGGGTCCATTGAACATCCTACAAACCTAAAGGACCCGATAAGTTACAATGTTATTATAGTAGGTAACCTCAAGGTGGTTTGAACCCAGGAACTCAAGGAAGCAAATGTGTGCGCAAGCTGGCTTAGATACTCCGATTATAAAAAAAAAAAAAAAAAAATCAATAAACTAGGCAAACCTTCTTGACCATGAGGCCAACCTCTTCTGAGTTGTATTATTGAAAATCAAATTTGATTTAAGTTTATTTTATAAGACATGGAGTATCAAAAGAAATTCAATATTGAAGTGGGTCCAAAAATAGTTTAATAAAGAAGTTAATTAGAATTGTTTATGTTAATTTTGACTTAAAATGAGATTAAAGTTTTAATTTGAGTGGAAAGAGATCCCAATGATCTTTTTGTAACCTTGAAAATTATGAGGGTTCAGTTGGCAATTGTACTCAGATACCTAAGTTATTAAAAAAAAAAAAAGTTTCTATATGTCTTAAGGATATTATAGAAAACAAATTTATATTAATTAATTTACTTATTAAAATAGTATACCCTCTTGAGTAGCAATACCAATATGTATTAATATTTTTAGATTATTAAATGTTAAATTAAACTCTTGATCTTAATAAGATTTTTATCTTAGTTATGTTGAGCCAGGAATTTTATTTAGGGGCTAAATCATATTTTCCACCCATCATCAATCTTCATCAATAGAATTTGTTACCTGACAGGGGTAAAGTTACGAAAAGACTATAATACCCTTTACTATTTGCTTTATAATTTTTAGTGAGGTTGAATAATATTTTTGCATCCAAACTTTATTAAATGTATTTTACCCCTAGCTTGGTTTATGTTAATTTTAGGGTTAATAAATTAAAAATAATAATAATAATAAAGTTAGTTATTAAAATTAAAAAAACCCGAAATTTTTTTGAAAAAAAATTCAAAAATTCAAAAATAAAAACAGTTGGCCGAAATTGCACCGGCTAAATCACACTTTGCTAGATGTGATCGGATGCGATTTAGGCCAAATCACACTTGGTCAGGTGCGACTTTGGTCGAATCGCACTAGGCCTATTGCTATTCTAGTCAGGTGTGAATCTATCAGAATGACACCCAATTGAATGCGATTCAGCCGAAATCGATAGGTGCGATTATAGCAAATTGATTTTTTTTTCAGTTTTTTAATTTTTTTTTTTCAAATTTTCATAACTTGTTTTATTTCCTGATTTTTTTCTTTTTAACAATTTTTCAGAAATTATATATTTTATATGATTTCATAAACTATGTACAATTTTAATGAAATATTGTTTTGTTGTCTTATAAATATTTAATTGACAAACATTATTATAATTTTTCAAAATAATATATACAATTTTAAAATTATTTAGAAACACTCAAATTTTAAAAGTGAAACCTCTATTCTAATTATAGAAATCGAAGATAAGGAGTTTAAATGGTCAATTCCCATTCCGGTGAAGGTTATTGTTATCAGTTTGTAATTTAGGGGTGTAAGGAACAGTAAACCTATAATACATATATTGTGTAAACTGACAAAAATACCCTTTTGCTGTCAAAACTAATGTCTGAGTTTAGGGACCTTTTTTTTTTTCCAAATGGGAAAATATATATTCGCCAAACTTCGGGTGGAAATTGTCATCAGCCTTATTTAGGAGGCCAGGCATAAGATATTTTTAACTATAAAAAAAAAAATTATATTTAAAACTAAATTATTATGAAAAGGTAACATCTTTCTTTCATATGTAATACGAATAATTTAAGGTATAGTAACATTTAATATTTGGATTTATTGTATGAGATTTTATAGTTTAATGTACATTATTACTAAATCTGATCCTTGTATCAGAGCCTAGATCTAGTCATGTTGTACACCAAAACGATAACTGAATCTAATATTAATAAAGAGTAATTTTACTTTTATGCACAGTATTATGCCTAAAAAGTCAAGGTTGACGTGGACTCTCATCAGAAAGAGCCAATTAGAATTCAGGAAGCATTTGTGTCGTCTATACGTTGAGACGTCGCGCAATGATGGAAGAGGTATGGTTCTCATCAGTGCAGCAGGTGAATGTCAGGCTTGCAAGTAGCTAAGAATCATCCACCTGCTCAAGCCTTACGCAATTTAAGGATATCTTTTGTGTAGATAACCAATGGGAAGCGAATTAGGAATTATATCCCATTTGCCAGACTACATGCTTATGATTATCACCTTGAATCCTCCCACTATAAATAGAAGACTCCTTTCTCATTTATGTGATTGACTTATCTTAGTCTAAAACAGTATACTCTCTCTCTCTCTCTCTCTCTCTCTCTCTCAGTAGACGTAGTTGTAATCTAGATTACAACATATATATATATTCTCTCTAGATTGTAACTCAGTTCGCTACATGCGACCTGACTGCAACCATCTATTAATACAACTACAATAGATGTAGGAATCGCTTCTGAGTATCCGAACCACTTTAAAAACCGTCTTTTATTTACTCTCTTGCTACATATTTCCCTATCACGTATAACTTCTAAGTCCGCTTAACATTTTGCATATGTGAGTCGTTGGTGTCAAAAATCAAGCATCATCATATAACTATCACACAAAGAGTAATTGTATTTACTACAGGCTTCACCAAAACTCACTGCAATTTGCATCTCCTTACAAGAATTGTTTTTTACAGTCTCTGGACTAATCACCAACTGGAATCTAAGTTTATAATTTCTCTATTCTCTTCTTGTTAGTTCTTCAAAAGTTCATCTGCACATCAAAGCTCTTGCATTCATCAAGTCCTTGTGAGTTTCAGTCTCAACTTCCGAGTCAACCAATTACTTTCCCCAGTTTTTGATTCCGTTTTGTTTTAGAGTCGCGGGAAGTTTCCATAGATTTCGAATTCCTCTCAAGGGAAGTTGAGGACTACCGGTTTCTGTTGATCCCTCGATAATTTCAGTCACCATTTCCAATACCTCACTCATCTTTGGGCGTAAGTTTGGGTTTGTGACCAAGCATCGGTTGGCTATAGTTGCAAGTTTGTGGACTGAATTGAGGGAGTATTTACCTTCAAGCCTGGGGTCCAATATTTGTTGAATTTTTTTGGCGTCAGATAAGTATGGCTTTACCCATTCCAATAATTTCTGCTCACTCTTGGGACGGTTTCGATCTACAGGACCCCTTCCTGTGATTAGTTCGCAAAGGAAGATGCCATAGCTCCATACGTCACTACTGGCCGCCAGCTGACCAGTTTGGACATATTCAGGAGCTGCATATCCCAAGCTACGGACAACCTGAAGAGATCAAAGTTTAAGCAAATTCAACTGGAAGAAGAAATAGAAAAGTAGCTAATATTCTGTTTCTATAGCAGGCATTTGGATAACATAAACTAGATGAAAGAGTAATCATAATATAAAACCTAAAACCAATGATTTGTTTCTCATTACATCACTTAAACCTATTCTGTTTTGTAATATATTCGAGGGTGAAATAGGAATGTCCATAACCTGTTATGTTTTGTAAAATACTTCCTTTGCTAGTTTATTTCTGCAACTGACCATTGAAAGACATAATTGTTAATGCTCAAACCTAAATACACATATCTTCAGTTCTCTATTTTCATCATCAAAAACATCATATTGGTCGGGTTACGTATTATGGACATACCTCTGTTGAAACATGGGTGAATACTTCTGCAGGACCTAATCTTGCCAATGCAAAATTTGATAGTTTTGCATTCCAATTCTCGTCAAGAAGGATATTTGAAGATTTGAAATCTCTTAAAATGATCTGTACAGAATTAAAAAAGATAACAAGTTGTAAAATACCCTGCTCTTGGATAAGCTGTACTTGAATCACAGTTTAACTTTTCATTAAAAGACCACCCAGGAAGCATCCCATGCACTATTACAAATCTGCTCACAAAACCTTAACATGTTGAAATATCAAAAGCATAAATACCTGAAAATCCATTTCTTCATGTAGGTATTCCAAACCACGAGCAGTATCTTGGGCAATTTTCAGTCTCATGGTCCATAGAAGAGTTGTCTCTGATCGACGGGATAAATGCTGATGCACACTTCCATTAGGCATAAATTCATACACTAGAAGCAGCTGGGTTTGCCTTTCATCGTCCTCAGGACAGTATCCCACCAATTTTACAAGGTTTGGATGCTCGACAGCCCCTAGAAAATTCACCTCTGTCACCCATTCCTTGTGTCCCTGTCAACCAATAGCTGAAAACCTTAGTTCACACAAAAAAAAAAAAAAAAAAAAAAAAAAAAAAGAAAGGATTATCAACTAAAATAAGTATATCTTAATTTCACAATGTCCAGCAATCTGCGATAGGCTTAAAATAATGTTTTCCAGCATTAAATACAGTATCATACGCTATCTAACAAACTGTAGGTATAATAGCAAATTCTAGCAGGACAAGAAATAGAGATGATTCCAAGTCATTATAAGAAACAAAAACCATAGACGAGTAGAGTGGGCGCAAAACATTTCAGTTATTACCACATGTTTATTTTGTCGAATTACTAAATTTATAGACTGACTGAACAGAATCATACCCTAATCTAGTATATTTATCTGAGACTGATAAATTTATTCTTTAAATGCCTACAAATTGAAATGCAATTTATTTTAGCAGTCCTACAGTAAGAATGTAGCATCATTGAAAAGTGGGATTAATCCTACTTAGCAACAACCTTAAAACATCTGAACTTGAAGCAGCTTATGACAATCAACAACTTAAAATAAATTGCTTCTTACTACTTTCACAGTAAGTGCTAAACCAGTGAACATCAAAAACATTAGCAATAACAAAAGAAAACTAAAGGCAATAAATCTTATAATATAAAAGAACCCTTGCCTGCATCCCTCTTCTTCCAAGCTGTTTCACAGCAACTTCAACTTTTTGAGATGGATCATCCGAATTCTTGATCAACCCTTTATAAACGCGACCAAACCCACATTCACTAACCAAAACAGAGCGACTAAAATTCTTGGTAGCTGACTTCAGCTCAGCTATGGCGAACAATTGAAGATTACTGGGTTTCTGAGATGTTGGAAACGAGTACGAGTTACTTTCTCCAGTTTTTGATTCCATACTGGTTTTCCCATTGTTTGTTTTATTGTCAAGGGAAGTTTCCATAGACGTCCAACTCCTCAAGGGTAGTTGAGGACTACCAGTTTCTGTTGATTCCTCCACAATTTTAGTCACCATTTCAAATACCTCACTCATCTTTGGGCGGCACCTCGGGTTGTCGACCAAGCATAGGGTGGCTATCCTTGCAAGTTTTTGGACTGACTCAAGGGTACATTTACCATGTAAATTCAAACCTGGGTCCAACATTCGTCCAAAATTTCCGTATAAGTATGGCGTTACCCATTCCGATAGTCCCTGCTGACCCTTGGGACCGTGTCGATCCATAGAACGCCTACCTGTAATTAGTTCAAAAAGGAAGACGCCATAGCTCCATACATCACTCTTGGCCGACACATGACCACTTTGGACATATTCAGGAGCTGCATATCCCACGGTACCTACAACCTGATGAGATGAAAAGTTGAGCAAATTCAACCAGAAGAAGAAATATAAAAGCAAGGCATTTGAACGGCATAAACCTATTCTGTTCTGTGAAATATTCAAAGGTGAATTTGGAATGTACATAACCTACAATCAGTTCTTTCTCTTTTTTTTTTTATTAGTTATTTATTGTTGAGTTCTCAAAGTTCCTTTGAAGGAATGTCATACACGTTGGCGTGTCCTTGTCAAAACAAGTAATGGAAATTGATTATGTAGATGCCACCATAAAAACAATTAATTCATTTTCAGTTCCCACGTGATAGACAAATTTTTATTCATGAGGAATTCCAAAGTCCATATTCCCTATAAATGCTTCATGACTTCCCTGTAAGTCACAGATCCCCAAGGTGAAATATATTACCTTTGCTAGTTCATCTCTGCAACTGACCACTGAAATACATAATTATCTAAAACGTTAATGCTCAAACCTTATAAGCACAGTGTTTCAGGTACCCATATCTCCCATTCTCTATTTTCATATTAAAAGAAAAAATGTGT
Source organism: Pistacia vera (assembly GCF_008641045.1). NCBI lineage: Eukaryota > Viridiplantae > Streptophyta > Magnoliopsida > Sapindales > Anacardiaceae > Pistacia > Pistacia vera. Next base: position 731,706 of record NW_022195543.1, on the reverse strand, counting down.
CATCATCTTCTTATTTTTATTTATTTATTTTACAAGGGTAGCTTAAAGATGTAAAGATATTTTGCATTGAGATATCATAATCGCAGAAACAAAAGAAATCCTCAAAATATTACATGGTGCAGGCAATTACAATAAAAAAATGACTAATAGCCATCTGGGTTTTTCACTTTCAAAGATTATTTTAGCTGCAAAAGAAGAGCAAATGCAGGAAAGATCTTTTGTTTAAGTCAGATGATAACTAATATGAAGAAAATTCTAGAAAAGTTTCTTTTGATAATTAAGTCATTATTGTTGCATGATTTTAGAGATTTTGTAGCTAAAACTATGAAGATATGCAAATTTAGGTTCTGTTCTATGTCAGTCTTATTTCACTTAAACATAATGCCTAAGTTCAATGATTAAAGGGATAAATATCAAATAATGGCCGAATTATGTAGTGTGGATATACCGTAGTTGAAACGTGTGTGAATCCTTCTGGAGGACCTAATCTTGCCAATCCAAAATCTGATAGCTTTGCATTCCAATTCTCATCAAGAAGGATATTTGAAGATTTGAAATCTCTAACGATGATCTGTAATAGATACAACAGAATAAAAAAGACAATAAAGTAGCCTGCTAATGGATAAGCTGCACTAGAATCACAGTATCAACTTTTCATTGAAAGAACCAGGAAGCATCCAATGCACTACTACATATCTGCTAACAAAACCTTCAACATGTTGAAATATTAAAAGCATAAATACCTGAAAATCCATTTCTTCATGTAGGTATTTTAAACCACGAGCAGCATCCAGGGCAATTTTCAATCTCAAGGTCCAAGGAAGCACTGTCCTTGATCGACGGGATAAATACTGATCCAAACTTCCGTTAGGCATAAATTCATACACTAGAAGCCGCTGGGTTCCCCTTTCATTGTCCTCAGCACAGTATCCCACCAATTTTACAAGGTTTGGGTGCTCGACAACCCCAAGAAAATTCACCTCTGTCACCCATTCCTTGTGTCCCTGTCAACCACTAGTTGAAAACCTTAGTTCAACTAAAAAGAGCATCTTTTTTCACAATGTACATCAATCTGCCATAGGCTTAAGATGGTGTTTTCCAGCATTAAATACAGTATTTTACGCTTTATAACAAACTGTAGAATAATAAATTCTAGCAGGACAAGAAGAAACAGAAATAATTAAGTCATTATAAGAAACAAAATAACTATGGAAGAGAAGGGTGGGGGCAAAACATTTGAATTACTACCACATGGTTATTTTGTCTAAATGTTGAAGGCTTTGCTAATTTATAGAGTGACTGAAAAAGAATCTTACCATAGTCTAGCACTAATTATCTTAGACTCAATGAATTTATTCTTTACATGCCTACAAATTGAAATGCCATTTATTTTTAGCAGTCCTTCACTGAATCTCCAAAAATATTAGCTGTATAATAATTTCTTCAAATACTTGTGAGATTGTATCTTCATTGAAATCATAATATATAGAAGTGGGATTAATCCTACTTAGCAACAGCCTTAAAACACCTGAACTTGAAGTAATTTATGACAGTTAACAACTTTAATCGGTTCTCAGTTTAAGTGCTTCTACAGTGAGTACAAAACAAGTGAACATCTAGAACATTAGCAATAACAAACTTCAGGCAAAAAATCTTAAAATAGCAAAGAACCCTTGCCTGCATCCTTCTTATACCAAGTTGTTTCACTGCAACTTTAACTCTTTGAGATGGATCCTCCGAATTCTTGATCGACCCCTTAAAAACATAACCGAACCCACCTTCTCCAACCAAATCAGAGGGACTGAAATTCTTGGTTGCTGATTTTAACTCAGCTAGGGTGAACACTTGAAGATTACTGGGTTTCTCAGACATTGGAATTATGGGCGTTCCCCTGGAATCAGTGTCGATTACTGATACATTATGTGTATTTGGTCCAGCTCCATCATCAGTAGCTGTAGAACACGAAGACGGCATTGAAACTAATGATTCTAGGGTCCTCGGAGATATAGGTTCATCTCTCTTGTCTCTCTTACCGAAATGGAATCGCTTCATAGCCCTCAATAAATCAAAAGACAGAAATTTCCTGACTGCAGAACCAGATGCGAATAAGAAAGAAACTCAAATAAACAAATGAATCTAAAACTTCAGTATCTAAGTCTGTGACAGTCAAAGAATGCATAGATAATGAAAGTTGACCACAGTAATTGTTCAAGTAGAATAACTCAAAATCTATCTATAAGAAACATAAAACACATATTCAATCAAATTCAATGAAATAACCATCAATTTCCCAGATAAACACAATTTGCATTCTTCTATCTTTTCTTATGCATAATTTAATTTTTTGGACAAAAGTCAAGCACATGAAAACCAAGAACACTTTGATATCAGTTATTTATCACTGACACACAATCTATAAACTTTCTGCAAATTATCATCACCAAAAGAGAAACTTACAATCATCAATCTTGACAGATGGGTTTGTAAAAACTTGTTCCATTTACAGAATTCCAATTTGAATTAATGTAAAGAGAAAACAAATGGTTATGATCTTGAGATAAATGTCCATACACGGCAACTAGAATAATGAGAGATAGAAATCAACTAGGAAGCAGCTAGGAAAGTAGCTGAGAAAGTGCAAGAAAATGAAAGAAAAGGAGGGAAAGCATTATGGAATATCGTGTATTATTTCTCTTTACCAGAAAGAGTTACAAAGTTTGTTTTTTATACAAACTGACCCGGTCAACAAGTCAACAGGTCAGCCTAAATAAGATTTACAAATTTGTCCTCTAAATGCATTAACAAAGAACCTCCATACTCTTAACATTCCCTGGTAAACCGAACCTCCATTGAACTTATATTAACCAAGTAGGACTACTTAACTGCCCATTTCACATATCCTAACAGTCCCTCGTAAAGTCAACCTCCATAGAACAACTCAGATGCCATTCAAAACAGAGCACTGAGTACTTCTAATTAAACCATTTCCAGCACAGCAGTAGCAACATTAATAAAGGAGCAGTAGCTTGAATTTTTCAGTATGTCAAAGAGCCAAAACATTCTAACTGAACTTTTCAGCATATAACAGCAGTCAGCTGTAAAAGATTTTCCAGCAATGAACTTAATGCATTTCAGCACAGAACAACAGCTCAATCTCAATTACTTAATCAATAGAGCAGCTCAACCTCAATTACTTGATCAACATAGCAGCCAACAGCAGCTCAATTCGCAATTACTTAATCAAACATAGTAGCCAACAGCAGCTCAATTCGCAACAACTCAATGCAAAATTAAAAACAGAACTAAAAGATTACTTTTCCATTCCAAAAAAGCAAATTGCAATCCATTCCTTCTTTCAGCAACTTTGTCTTATCCCCAACATCTTTCTCGTTAATACGAGTTTCTTCAAACGGGTTCTGTGAAAACATGGCATTCCAAATTAGAGGACTTCCCGCTCGAAATTGTTCAGTCTAAATCTTAGCCATTGAACCCAATTGAACTAAAATTTGCAGCTAAAAGAAATTACCGAACTTCCCGCTCGAAAAGTTTTCTCAACAGTGTTTCCCGTAACGTAATTGCGCATCTTGGTCCTCACAAATGCTGCTCCTTTTCCAGGTTTCACATGAAGAAACTCTTCCCAAGACAAACACAATTTTAACAAGACAATTAAGAATTTACTTGTTCTGCAAAAAAAATAAGTAAATAGATAACAATACCCAAAACACGCCAAGGAGCTCCGTCTACTTCAATGTTGGTACCCACTTTGATATCGTTACTAGACAAGGCGTAAATCCCTGCAATACCAACATAAATTATTTTTCTAAAAAATTAAAATGTAAATGCATATGAACAATTGAGAGAGGGATTATTAACTAGGATATTTGGGAAGAGGGCGCAGAGACAGAATGGAGGGTTTAGAGGAAAGGGAAATTAATGATGAACGGCGGAGGAGAGAAGGAGTTGATGAGATATTGAAGGTGGCCGTGGCGGTTCCCGCCATGGTGAGTAAAGATAATATCTTGTAAAGAAATGAAATGAAAATGGTTGGGTTCTCAGAAGTCAGAAATTAGAGGGCAGGGCCGTGACTATGGCTCACTGAGATAAGGACTGTGTCGTTGATGAGGCCCTGCTTATTCATCTTCACTTCAACCTGAGTTAACAAAGCTTTGTTTTATTTTTCAATTACGAGTTTACGGCAAAACGACTTTTTCCCACCCAAGGTTTGTCTTAATGACATTTTTCCATTAAAAAATTTCCAAATACCACTTTTCTATCCAACGTTTATATTCTGTTAAAACTTAAAATACCCTTCACTTTCTCAGCTAGTGTTCGACAAGTTACCAAGAGTTTAGGTAAGAGGGTTTTAATTGAGTGGAGGCCGATGAATCTAGTGGTAGTGACCAATTGATAATCCGCTGTCGAAATCAATCGAAAATCAGTCAAGAATAAGAAACCTTAGGTTTGTAATGACCGACAATCAGCAACAAATTAGGTATCGGAGTGAGAGCGTTTTTGTATAAAGGAAACCGGAGGATTAAATGGTGGGTGACGGAGAGAATTTTTGCTATTAGAATAGAGTGAAATAGGCTTTGAGTAGTAACAGAATATTGACTTTGTGTGGAAAAATAGTATTTAAAACTTTTTGGGTGGAAAAGTCATTAAGGCAAACCTTGGGTGGGAAAATCGTTTGCTCTTTTAATTATTCATAAGAGATTTTGTTTAACAATAAAACTACACATACAACATTGAGGTGGTAGCTTGCCATCCGTCAGTTTGTATGAAAAGGTTGTACGTGTAGACTTAGGGGCAGATCCAGAAATTTCTATTAGGGTGGGCCAAATAAAAATCAATTGTATATAACATTCATTCCATTTTTCCAGTCAATATTGTCAAAAAAAAAAAAAAAATTACATTTACTATTGTCCTCGGCGGGGCTTCATATTGAGGAATTGTTGCATGACCATCTCCTTATCAACACTGTCAAATATATATTTCTCAACATATGGAATTAGATTATCATTCAAGAATTAATCTCCCATCCGATTGCGTAAATGAATCTTCACAATTTTCATAGCAGAAAATGCCCTTTCTACACTTGCAGTTGCAACTGGTAAGGTTAAAGCCAATGTGATGAGTAAATAAGATGCTTATTCTTTTCAACCATTTTCTAAGCAAGACTGGTAATATCATTTAGTTCTGAAAAATCACTATTTGAGCGCATATCATCAATGTAATCATCAAGTTGAAGTTCAAGTGCCATAAGATCAGTAGAAGAAAATTCAGGTGGATAAAATTGAGCAAAACAAACTAATTTTCCCTTATCAAATGCTTGAAAGCAATCACTTGGATTTAGGAAGGCCATGCAAATAAGTAATTTTATATTACCTTCATTAAAACGACTTTTAAGCTCTGATAGTTGCAAATCTATTATGGCATAGAACAACTCAACACAATAATGAAATAGATTTGTCATCTCTTGAACATTACGCCGCGATCTCCCTCGTGCAACAAATTTCTCTTGCATATTTGGCATATCTATATTATGAGCAATGCAAAAATGAGAAACTTCATCAAGTAGATTATCCCATCCATTATTTCTTATCAACAATAATTTTCTTTTTGACAAGTGAACCAAAGACATAGCATTTATAATATCTTGATCATTCCTTTGCAATGCTTGTGAAAGTTTAAATGTGATTCCCAAAATGTTTTTCATTATGTGCAGGTTAAAAGTAAAATCAAAAGAAGTCATATAATCCACAAATCACTTGCTTCAACTCTATTATCGGAATTTTCAGTAAGATCCTCAAGCACTTCAATAACAGATGAAAACAAATTAATCAAGCTCAACAAAGTCCCATAATGTGAACCCCACCGTGTTTCCCCTGGTCGCTTAAGACTAGTATCTTGATTAAGACCTTGCCCTGTTGAAAGCTCACCACTTTCAATAGCTTTTTTCACCTTCAAAGCTTGTTTCTCATTAAGAAGATCCCTACGTCTAGGTGACCATCCAACAATATTTATCACACAAGAAACTTTCAAAAAAAAGTCTCTCAATATTTGTATCATTTTTTGCCACAGCTACAAGTCCCAATTGAAGTTGGTGAGCAAAACAATGAACATAGAAGGCATATTCATTATCTTTCAATATAAGTGCTTTTAACCCATTAAACTGACCTCGCATATTACTCGCACCATCATAACCTTGTCCACGTAATCTTGATATGCTCAAATTGTATTTAGAGAACAATGTTTCGATTCCCATCTTTAGTGACAAAGCAGTCATATCTGTGATATGCATAATGCTCAATAGACACTCAACAACACATCCTCTTTTATTTACATAACGTAAGATAATTGTCATCTGCTCTTTGTTGGATCCATCATGAGCTTCATCAACCAATATAGAAAAAAAAACATCTCCAAGATCACTAATTAGTTTGTTGACGGTTTCAACTGCAAATGCATTGATTATATCTTTTTGGATACTAGGAGCAATCAATTTATCATGTCTAGGAGCATTCTGCAATGCGACTAATCCATATTCTTCATTTTGCTCAGTTGTATAGTGTAAAAGTTCAAGAAAGCTTCCTCGATTCATTGAATTAGACTCATCATGGCCACGAAAAGACAATCCTTGCTGAAGAAGAAACCGACGAGCAGAAATTGATCCTTTCAATCGAATATGATAATCTTCTCGCTGTTGGTTAGATTTCTTATTAATATTTGTACTTACATGCTGCTTTTGGTTCATCAAAGCTTGACAATTTTTCACATCTTGATTATGATAGTTGTTAGGACCTCCAATATGATATTAAAATTTTTCAAGTCTCTTCCAATTGTAAAACCCATCAAGAACAAAAGAATCATCGCCACTTTGCTCGCCTTTATCTGGTTTGAAAAGATAACAACATAAACAATATGCAACATCATTCTCAACACTATATTCCAACCAGTAAGGATATTTGTCAAACCAAGAACGTTGGAAACTCCGTTCATGATCACTAGATTTTGATTTGGGAAACTTATGGTTACGAGGTTGACAAGGATCCTTTTATAGATAACACATTCTGACTTGGTCTCGAACATTAGGATGATAAAATGTAATTCCTGGTCGAAATCCAGGATCAAAAGGAAGATTTTCCAAGTCAACTTCGAAGCTATTTTTCTTTGAAAAATGTTGGTTTTCATGATCATTAACACTAGAACAAAGTTGAGATGTCTCAGCAATTGATTTTCTTTTAAAATATTTTTTCATATCTAAATATAAATAAATAAAATTATATAAATACAAATAAATAAATTAACTCACGAATTGAATTCTATAATAACTATAGAAATTCTAAATTTTGCAACTTAAAGTTTTTTAATCAACAACTTAAAGTTTTAAAGACTTAAATAATACATAAAAATAAAACCCTCCTTGATTCTATCTATATTTCTATTTCTATTATCTATATATTATTTTTCTTCCAAATTTTGGGATCACGAAACAATCATCTAACTATCACAAAATAACAAAATAGTGGGCTAAGACTTTTAGTTCTAAAATTGAGAGTGGGTCACAATTTTTTAATATTTGACAATAAAAATTAAGGGTGGGCCAAAGTCAAACTAAATAGAATAATGTATTTAATTTATTTTTAAAAAAAAATTGAGGGTAGGCCTTAATACACCTTGGATCCACCCCGTGTAGTGTCTCTTTGTTTAAATTATATATTTTTTAAAAAGTAATTAAATAACAAAAATCTTTATTATGATTATAGTAACAATAAATATTTTTATCGATGAATTTTTTTTGTTAAAATAACTAATATAGTGATATTAGATAAATATTTTTTGACCTATTATATCATGAATTCTAACCCATACTATCGATTCACAACCTAGATAGAAATTTATGTTATTTCTGAAATTTCGTAAGAAATTTTAATAATTAATTAAATCTTAAGGGTTTGAGGGGAAAAAAACCTCATTTCAACATTTAAAAATGTGTTTGATATAATATTAAAAAACTACTTCACATTCTAAATTGTAGAAAATTATAAAAACAATTTTTAATATTTTTTCTGATTTCAGATTAATTTTTAGGATTGAATTCAAAGATTTCTTTCAAAAACATTTTGACTCCATTCTACTAAAAACGTTTTTATAAGATATTTAAAAAAAAAAAAATTGTATTTAAATTATATATCAAACAAGCTTTAATAAAATTGTTTTCAGTATAAAATAATACGTAAAATATTGGTAGGTTATATATATATAATTTTTTTTTTTTATATAACTGGGGTGTCTAGGCTAGCTTACATATAATCTTAACTAATATTTAAGGTCTATTGAACACCCTACAAACCAAAAAGACCAGAAAGCTAGCATAGATACTCCGATTATCGGGAAAAAAAAAAAATCAATAAAGTGAGCAAACCTTCTTGACCACCAGGCCAACCCCTTCTGAGTTGTATTATTGAAAATTAAATTTGATTTAAGTTTATTTTATAAGACATGGAGTATTAAAAGAAATTCAATATTGAAGTGGGTCCAAAACATAGTTTAATAAAGAAGTTAATTAGAATTGTTTGTGTTAATTGTGACTTAAAATGAGATTAAATTTGAGTGGAAAGAGATCCCAATGATCTTTTTGTAACCTTGAAAATTAAGAGGGTTCAGTTGACGATTGTACTCAGATACCTCAGTTGACGATTGTACTCAGATACCTCAGTTATTAAAAAAAAAAAGTTTCTACGCGTCTTAAGGATATTATAGAAAACCAATTTATATTAATTAATTTACTTACTAAAATAATATACCCTCTTGAGTAGCAATACCAATATGTATTAATATTTTTAGATTATTAAATGTTAAATTAAACTCTTGATCTTAATAAGATTTTTATCTTAGTTATGTTGAACCAGGAATTTTATTTAGGGGCTAGATCATAAGTTGCCACCCATAAACTTTGAAAAAAAACATTTTCCCACCCATCATCAATCTTCATCAATAGAATTTGTTACCGGACAGGGTAAAGTTACGAAAAAACTATAATACCCTTTACTATTTGCTTTATAATTTTTAATGAGGTTGAATAATATTTTCCCATCCAAACTTTATTAAATGTATTTTACCCCTAGCTTGTTTTATGTTAATTTTAGGGTTAATAAATTAAAAATAATAATAATAAAGTCAATTATTAAAATTAGCAAATTGATTTATTTTTTTTCAAATTTTCATAACTTGTTTTATTTCCTGATTTTTTTCTTTTTTCTTTTTAACAATTCTTCAGAAATTATATATTTTATATGATTTCATAAACTATATACAATTTTAATGAAATATTGTTTTGTTGTCTTATAAATATTTAATTGACAAACATTATTATAATTTTTTAAAATAATAGATAAAATTTTAAAATTATTTAGAAACACTCATATTTTAAAAGTAAAACCTCTATTGTAATTATAGAAATTGAAGATAAGGAGTTTAAATGGTTAATTCCCATTCCAGTGAAGGTAATTGTCATGGGTTTGTAATTTAGGGGTGTAAGTAATATTAAACCTATAATACATATATTGTGTGAACCGACAAAAATACCCTTTTGCCGTCAAAACTAATGTCCGAATTTGGGGACATTTTTTTTTTTTTTTCCAAATGGGAAAATGTATATTCGCCAAACTTCGGGTGGAAATTGTCATCAGCCTCATTTAGGAGGCCAGGCATAAGATATTTTTTAACTATAAAAAAAAAATATATATATATATATATTTAAAACTAAATTATTATGAAAAGGTAACATCTTTCCTTCATATGTAATACGAATAATTTTAGGTATAGTAACATTTAATTTTTGGATTTATTGTATGAGATTTTATAGTTTAATGTACATTATCACTAAATCTGATCCTTGTATCCTCAATATCACAGAGCCTAGATCTGGTCATGTTGTACACCAAAACGATAATTGAATCTAATATTAATGAAGAGTAATTTTTCTTTTATGTATAGCTATCACACAAAGGTAGCGTTTGGTTTAGGGTGATATAAGATTAATCCTGTAATCTTTGTTTAATTTTCAAGATTTCTTCGTTTAGATGTCAAGTAATAAAATATTACGTAATCTTTTATTGTAAATAGTGTTTACTGTTGGTAATATTAGGGGTAATCAGATTACCTTTCAAATGGGTGTTAATATAAGATTAACGAGGTAATCTTAATTTTGACCATATTTTGTCCTTAATCTTTTATCATTTCGGACACATTTGCCCTCATATGTCTACCAAATAACAATTACCCAAACCCTCTACATTTGAGAATTTAGCTAAAACACCCAACCACAAAAAAGTTTAAAAGTTAACAAAATACCTCCAACCACCCAAGACCATCGTCGGCCATTAGCCACCACCACTGGCCGTTGGCGAAAGTCGTCATATTGGCACAAGACTGGCAAGATCTTGCCGTTCGTGTGCTAGTAAGGACATTTCCGGCCATAAATTTATGATCCATGGCCGGAAACGACCAGATTTGGCCGTTTCGCCATAGATCTGGCCATGAAAAGGCCAGATCTTTGGCTGTGAAATGGCCGCCGTTTCACGGCCAGATCTAGCCAGATTAGGCCTTATCGACGCACGACGAACCAGATCTGACAAGTTGTGTGCCATTACGACGACTGCCGACGGTGGTGGTTGGCTGCTGACGGTGGCTGGGGGTGAGTAAGGGTGATTTTGCTATAAATTAAAATTGTATATGATTAGGGTATTTTAGCAAAATTTCAAATATAGGGGGGTTAAAAGAAATAATTTAAAAAATAATATAATAAAAATAATATTATATTATTATTTAAAAAAGGGAACAATTTAGTAATCTACGTAACATATCCACTTATTTATCCTCCCAATCAAACATATTATTATAACTTATCTACCAATTTATTCCAACTGACCAAACCCATTTCTCTAAATATTCTTTAGTAATCTATCTTTCCAGTAATACAATATTTCTCAGTAATATAACATTCCCTGAACCAAACACGCTTCACCAAAACTCAATGCAATTTGCATCTCCTTACAAGAATTGTTTTTTACACTCTCTGGACTAATCACCAACTGGAATCTAAGGTTTATAATTTCTCTATTCTCTTCTTGTTAGTTCTTCAAAAGTTCATCTGCACATCAAAGCTCTTGCATTCATCAAGTCCTTGTGAGTTTCAGTCTCAACTTCCGAGTCAACCAATTACTTTCCCCAGTTCTTGATTCCGTTATGGTTCCCTTATTTTTTGTTTTAGAGTCGCGGGAAGTTTCCATAGATTTCGAATTCCTAGGTAGTTGAGGACTACCGGTTTCTGTTGATCCCTCCATAATTTCAGTCACCATTTCCAATACCTCACTCATCTTTGGGCGTAAGTTTGGGTTTCTGACCAAGCATTGGTTGGCTATAGTTGCAAGTTTGTGGACTGAATTGAGGGAGTGTTTACCTTCAAGCCTGCGGTCCACTATTTGTCGATTTTTTTTGCAATAATGCTAGGGACACCAAAAATTTTACACCGAAAATGTGTACCGGCCTACGTGTAACACGCATTTATTTTTTTTAATAATTTTTTTCTAGTGAACGGCCGTTCACTCACATGGACGCCCGTTCATATTATATGAACGGACGTCCATATACAAGGGACGGACGTCCCCATTTAAAGGACGCCCGTCCATAAATAAAATATGAAAATAAAATAAAAAAAACTTTGGGGACGGCTGTCCATAAACTTTGGACGGCCGTCCCTTATGTTTGGACGGGCGTCCATTAGGAATGGACGCCCGTCCATACTTAAAAAAAAAAAAACGTTTGGACGGGCGTCCATTAGGAATGGACGCCTGTCCATACTTTAAAAAAAAAAAAAAATTCGTCTTCTTCCTCTTCATTCCCCAGCTTCTAGATTCTCCAGTTAGTTCTTCGTCTGAACATTTTGTTGTACAAGAAATTTTGTTGTAAAACTAAGGTGAAAAGAGCACATCCCACTGTAGCACTGTGGTTTTCATTTCTTGTCTTTTGAAATCGTATCAACACTTCTGCAAATTTAGGACTTGCTCCTATTATGTTGGGATTTCAGATCCTTGACGGAAGATCATATAAGCCACAGTATCTTTGGATTGGCGTAGTTAATTGCTCTCAAGCTGATATCAACAAAAGTGTTGATATGATTTCTGCTTGACGTAGAGAGCGGGAGTACTTTGCAAACAGCCCAGAATACAGGCATCTTAGTAACAGGATGGGTTCTGAGTATCTTGGACAGGTGCTTTCTAAGGTATGAAATTTTGATGCAATTTATGTGGGTACATGAGAACCTAGGCGCTGGGGAATGAAGAGGAAGAAGACGAAATATATATATATTTTTTTTAAAGCATGGACGGGCGTCCATTCCTAATGGACGCCCGTCCAAACATAAGGGACGGGCGTCCAAAATTTATGGACGGCCGTCCCCAAAGTTTTTTTTTTTTTATTTATGGACGGGCGTCCTTTAAATGGGGACGCCCGTCCCTTGTATATGGACGCCCGTCTATATAATATGGACGGGCGTCCATGTGAGTGAACGACCGTCCAAATTTAATGGACAGCCGTTCACTGGAAAAAAATTATTAAACAAAACAGATGCGTGTTACACGTAGGCCGGTACACATTTTCGGTGTAAAATTTTCGGTGTCCCTAGCATTATTGATTTTTTTGGCGTCAGATAAGTATGGCTTTACCCATTCCAATAGTTTCTGCTCACTCTTGGGACGGTTTCGATCGAAAGGACATCTTCCTATGATTAGTTCATAAACATAGCTCCATACATCACTCTTGGCCGACACATGACCATATTGAACATATTCAGGAGCTGCATATCCCACGGTACCCACAACCTGATGAGATGAAAAGTTGAGCAAATTCAACCAGAAGAAGAAATATAAAAGCAAGGCATTTGAACAGCATAAACCTATTCTGATCTGTGAAATATTCAAAGGTGAATTTGGAATGTACATAACCTACAATCAGTTCTTTCTCTCTTTTTTTTATTAGTTATAACCTACAATCAGTTCTTTCTCTCTTTTTTTTATTAGTTATTTATCGTTGAGTTCTCAAAGTCCCTCTGAAGGAATGTCATAAACATTGGCGTGTCCTTGTCAAAACAAGTAATGGAAATTGATTATGTAAATGCCACCATAAAAACAATTAATTCATTTTCAGTACCTATGTGATAGACAATTTTTTATTCATGGGGAATTCCAAAGTTCATATTCCCTATAAATGCTTCATGACTTCCCTGTAAGTCACATATCCCCAAGGTGAAATATATTACCTTTGCTAGTTCATCTCTGCAACTGACCACTGAAATACATAATATCTAAAATGTCAATGCTCAAACCTTATAATAAGGAGCTAATCTGGTCCAGTTGTACACCAAAACGATATTGAATCTAATATTAATGAGAGTATTTTTCTTTTATGTATAGCTATCACACAAAGGTAGCGTTTGGTTAGGGTGATATAAGATTAATCCTGTAATCTTTGTTTAATTTTCAAGATTTCTTCGTTGAGTCAGTATAAAATATTACGTAATCTTTTATGTAAATAGTGTTTACTGTTGGTAATATTGGGGGTAATCAGATTACCTTTCAAGGGTGTTATATAAGATTAACGAGGTAATCTTAATTTTGACCATATTTTGTCCTTAATCTTTTATCATTTCGACACATTTGCCCTCATATTGTCTACCAAATAACATTACCCAAACCCCCTACATTTGAGAATTTAGCTAAAACACCCACCACAAAAAGTTTAAAAGTTACAAAATACCTCCAACCACCCAAGACCATCGTCGGCCATTACCACCACCGCTGGCCTTGGTGAAAGTCGTCATATGGCACAAGACTGGCAAGATCTTGCCTTCTTGTGCAGTAGGACATTTCCGGCATGAATTTATGATCATGGCCGAAACGACCAGATTTGGCCGTTTCGCCATAGATCGGCCATGAAAAGGCCAGATCTTTGGTTGTGAAATGGCCGCGTTTCACACCAGATTTAGCCAGATTAGGCCTTACCGACGCACGACGAACTAGATCTGACAGTTGTGTGCCATTACGACGACTGCCGACGGTGGTGTTGGCTGCTGACGTGGCTGGGGGTGTAAGATTGATTTTGCTATAAATTAAAATTGTATATGATTGGGGTATTTTAGCAAGATTTCAAATATAGGGGGGTTAAAAGTAATTTAAAATAATATAATAAAATAATATTTATTATTTTTTTTAAAAAAGAGGCAATTTAGTAATCTACATACATATCCACTTATTTATCCTCCCAATCAAACATATTATTCTAACAGTCATAGGCTCGCGAGCCTGATGTGGCTCGGCTAAGCAGGGTTCCATTTGTTATATTTTATAAACTGTGGGGACTGAAGTGTTATATATATTCTTTAGTTTTAAAAATTTGTAAAAACGACATTTAACCCCCCGATGTAATTTTTTCTAAAACACAAAATTAAACCTCTAAATCAGATATCCCAAATCGACAAACCCTAACCCTAAAATTTGTTCTTGCAAAAATTCATAATAAAAAATCAAAATCAATATAATGTTTGTGTTGAGGAAGAAGATGAAGATGAAGATGCAGAAGATGATGGAGATGGAAGCAGCGTGTGATGCTCTGCAAGATGAAGATGAAGATGAAGATGAAGATGAAGATGAATATGAATATGAATATGAAGATGAAGATGAAGATGAAGATGAAGACAAGGATGAAGATGAAGACGAAGAAAAGGATGAAGATATGCAGATGATGAAGATGACGGAGAGATGTAGAGGATGCAGATGATGAAGATGAAGTCGAGTCGAGTCGACTCAAACTCGATCGAGTTCAAGTTCGAGTTCCTTTTCTCTGACTCGACAGGCTCGAGCTTGATCCTATAGTAAACAAGCCGAGCTCGATAAGTCAAAAACTCGACTCGGCTCGGCTTGTTTACAGCCCTACTTACAAGCCCAAATGACCAGATAAGCTACAATGTTATTGTAGTAAGTGACCTCAAAGTGTTTTGAACCCAGGAACTCAAGGAAGCAAATGTGTGCACAAACTGACTTAAATACTCCGATTGTCAAAAAAAAAAAAAAATTCAATAAAGTGAGCAAACCTTATTGACCACCAGGCCAACTCTTCTGAGTTGTATTATTGAAAATCAAATTTGATTTAAGTTTATTTTTATAAGACATGGAGTATCAAAAGAAATTCAATATTTAGGTGGGTCCAAAAATAGTTTAATAAAGAAGTTAATTAGAATTGTTTATGTTAATTGTGACTTAAAATGAGATTAAAGTTTTAATTTGAGCGGAAAGAGATCCCAATCATCTTTTTGTAACCTTGAAAATTAGGAGGGTTCGGTTGACGATTGTGCTCAGATACCTCAGTTATTAAAAAAAAAAAAAAAAAGTTTCTATATATCTTAAGGATATTACAGAAAACAAATTTATATTAATTAATTTACTTATTAAAATAATATACCCTTTTGAGTAGCAATACCAATATGTATTAATATTTTTAGATTATTAAATGTTAAATTAAACTCTTGATCTTAATAAGATTTTTATCTTAGTTATGTTGAGCCAGGAATTTTATTTAGGGGCTAGATCATAATAAACTTTGAAAAAAACATTTTCCCACCCATCATCAATCTTCATCAATAGAATTTGTTACCGGATGGGGGTAAAGTTACAAAAAGACAAAAATACCCTTTACTATTTGCTTTATAATTTTTAATGAGGTTGAATAATATTTTCCCATCCAAACTTTATTAAATGTATTTTACCCGTAGCTTGTTTTATGTTAATTTTAGGGTTAATAAATTAAAAAATAATAATAATAAAGTCAGTTATTAAAATTAAAAAAACCCGAAAAAATTTGAAAAAAAATTTAAAAATAAAAATAGTTGGCCAAAATCGCACCAGCTAAATCACACTTGGCTAGATGCGATCAGATGCGATTTAGGCCAAATCACAGTTGGTCAGGTGTGACCAAGGTCGAATTGCACTAGGCCTATTGCTAGTCTAGTCAGGTGTGAATCTATCAAAATGAAACCTAATTGAGTGCGATTCAACCGAAATCGATAGGTGCGATTATAGCAAATTGATTTTTTTTTTTTCAAATTTTCATAACTTGTTTTATTTCCTGATTTTTTATTTTTTTTTATTTTTAACAATTCTTCAGAAATTATATATTTTATATGATTTCATAAACTATATACAATTTTAATGAAATATTGTTTTGTTGTCTTATAAATATTTAATTGACAAACATTATTATAATTTTTTAAAATAATAGATAAAATTTTAAAATTATTTAGAAACACTCATATTTTAAAAGTAAAACCTCTATTGTAATTATAGAAATTGAAGATAAGGAGTTTAAATGGTTAATTCCCATTCCAGTGAAGGTAATTGTCATGGGTTTGTAATTTAGGGGTGTAAGTAATATTAAACCTATAATACATATATTGTGTGAACCGACAAAAATACCCTTTTGCCGTCAAAACTAATGTCCGAATTTAGGGACATTTTTTTTTTCCAAATGGGAAAATGTATATTCGCCAAACTTCGGGTGGAAATTGTCATCAGCCTTATTTAGGAGGCCAGGCATAAGATTTTTTTAACTATAAAAAAAAAAATTATATTTAAAACTAAATTATTATGAAAAGGTAACATCTTTCCTTCATATGTAATACGAATAATTTTAGGTATAGTAACATTTAATTTTTGGATTTATTGTATGAGATTTTATAGTTTAATGTACATTATCACTAAATCTGATCCTTGTATCCTCAATATCACAGAGCCTAGATCTGGTCATGTTGTACACCAAAACGATAATTGAATCTAATATTAATGAAGAGTAATTTTTCTTTTATGTATAGCTATCACACAAAGGTAGCGTTTGGTTTAGGGTGATATAAGATTAATCCTGTAATCTTTGTTTAATTTTCAAGATTTCTTCGTTTAGATGTCAAGTAATAAAATATTACGTAATCTTTTATTGCAAATAGTGTTTACTGTTGGTAATATTAGGGGGTAATAAGATACCTTTCAAATGGGTGTTAATATAAGATTAACGAGGTAATCTTAATTTTGACCATATTTTGTCCTTAATCTTTTATCATTTCGGAAACATTTGCCCTCATAGTCTACCAAATAACAATTACCCAAACCCTCTACATTTGAGAATTTAGCTAAAACACCCAACCACAAAAAAGTTTAAAAGTTAACAAAATACCTCCAACCACCCAAGACCATCGTCGGCCATTAGCCACCACACTGGCCGTTGGCGAAAGTCGTCATATTGGCACAAGACTGGCAAGATCTTGTTCGTGTGCTAGTAAGGACATTTCCGGCCATAAATTTATGATCCATGGCCGGAAACGACCAGATTTGGCCGTTTCGCCATAGATCTGGCCATGAAAAGGCCAGATCTTTGGCTGTGAAATGGCCGCCGTTTCACGGCCAGATCTAGCCAGATTAGGCCTTATCGACGCACGACGAACCAGATCTGACAAGTTTGTGTGCCATACGACGACTGCGACGGGTGGGTTGGCTGCTGACGGTGGCTGGGGGGTGAGTAAGGGTGATTTTGCTATAAATTAAAATTGTATATGATTAGGTATTTTAGCAAAATTTCAAATATAGGGGGGTTAAAGAAATAATTTAAAAAAAATATAATAAAAAAATATTATATATTATTTAAAAAAGGGAAATTTAGTAATCTACGTAACATATCCACTTATTTATCCTCCAATCAAACATATTATTAAACTTATCTACCAATTTATTCAACTGACCAAACCCATTTCTCTAAATATCTTTAGTAATCTATCTTTCCAGTAATACAAATTTCTCAGTAATATACATTCCCTGAACTAAACAGGCTTCACCAAAACTCAATGCAATTTGCATCTCCTTACAAGAATTGTTTTTTACACTCTGGACTAATCACCAACTGGAATCTAAGGTTTATAATTTCTCTATTCTCTTCTTGTTAGTTCTTCAAAAGTTCATTGACACTCAAAGCTCTTGCATTCATCAAGTCCTTGTGAGTTTCAGTCTCAACTTCCGAGTCAACCAATTATTTCCCCAGTTCTTGATTCCGTTATGGTTCCTATTTTTTGTTTTAGAGTCGCGGGAAGTTTCCATAGATTTCGAATTCCTAGGTAGTTGAGGACTACCGGTTTCTGTTGATCCCTCCATAATTTCAGTCCCATTTCCAATACCTCACTCATCTTTGGGCGTAAGTTTGGGTTTCTGACCAGCATTGGTTGGCATAGTTGCAAGTTTGTGACTGAATTGAGGGAGTGTTTACCTTCAAGCCTGCGGTCCACTATTTGTCGAATTTTTTTGGCGTCAGATAAGTATGGCTTTACCATTCCAATAGTTTCTGCTCACTCTTGGGACGGTTTCGATCGAAAGGACATCTTCCTGTGATTAGTTCATAAAGGAAGACGCCATAGCTCCATACATCACTCTTGGCCGACACATGACCATATTGGACATATTCAGGAGCTGCATATCCCACGGTACCTACAACCTGATGAGATGAAAAGTTGAGCAAATTCAACCAGAGAAGAAATATAAAGCAAGGCATTTGAACAGCATAAACCTATTCTGATATGTGAAATATTCAAAGGTGAATTTGGAATGTACATAACCTACAATCAGTTCTTTCTCTCTTTTTTTATTAGTTATTATTGTTGAGTTCTCAAAGTCCCTCTGAAGGAAGTCATAAACGTTGGCGTGTCCTCGTCAAAACAAGTAATGGAAATTGATTATGTAAATGCCACCATAAACATAATATTCATTTTCAGCTCCTATGTGATAGACAATTTTTATTCATGGGGAATTCCAAAGTTCATATTCCCTATAAATGCTTCATGACTTCCCTGTAAGTCACATATCCCCAAGGTGAAATATATTACCTTTGCTAGTATCTCTGCAACTGACCACTGAAATACATAATATCTAAAATGTCAATGCTCAAACTTATAATAAGCACAGTGTTTCAGGTACCCATATCTCCCGTTTTCTATTTTCATAAAAAAAAAAAATGTCATTATCTTCTTATTTTTATTTATTTATTTTACAAGGGTAGCTTAAAGATGTAAAGATATTTTGCATTGAGATATCATAATCACAAAGAAATCACTCAAAATATTACGTGGTGCAGGCAATTACAAAAAAAATGACTAATAGCCATGGGTTTTTCACTTTCAAAGATTATTTTAGCTGCAAAAGAAGAGCAAATGCAGGAAAGATCTTTTATTCAAGTCAGATGATAACAAATATGAAGAAAATTCTAGAAAAGTTTCTTTTGATAATAAAGTCATTATTATTGCATGATTTTAGAGATTTTGTAGCTAAAACTACGAAGTATGCAAATTTAGGTTCTGTTCATGGCAGTCTTATTTCACTTAAACATAATGCCTAAGTTCAATGATAAGGGATAAATATCAAAAATGGCCGAATTATGTAGTGTGGATATACCGTAGTTGAAACGTGTGTGAATCCTTCTGGAGGACCTAATCTTGCCAATCCAAAATCTGATAGCTTTGCATTCCAATTCTCATCAAGAAGGATATTTGAAGATTTGAAATCTCTAACGATGATCTGTAATAGATACAATAGAATAAAAAAGACAATAAAGTAGCCTGCTAATGGATAAGCTGCACTAGAATCACAGTATCAACTTTTCATTGAAGACCCAGGAAGCATCCAATGCACTACTACATATCTGCTAACAAAACCTTCAACATGTTGAAATATTAAAAGCATAAATACCTGAAAATCCATTTCTTCATGTAGGTATTTAAACCACGAGCAGCATCCAGGGCAATTTTCAATCTCAAGGTCCAAGGAAGCACTGTCCTTGATTGACGGGATAAATACTGATCCAAACTTCCGTTAGGCATAATTCATACACTAGAAGCCGCTGGGTTCCCTTTCATTGTCCTCAGCACAGTATCCCACCAATTTTACAAGGTTTGGGTGCTCGACAACCCCAAGAAATTCACCTCTGTCACCCATTCCTTGTGTCCTGTCAACCACTAGTTGAAAACCTTAGTTCAACTAAAAAGAGCATCTTTTTTCACAATGTACATCAATCTGCCATAGGCTTAAGATAGTGTTTTCCAGCATTAAATACAGTATTTTACGCTTTATAACAAACTGTAGAATAATAAATTCTAGCAGGACAAGAAGAAACAGAAATAATTAAGTCATATAAGAAACAAAATAACTATGGAAGAGAAGGGTGGGGGCAAAACATTTGAATTAATACCACATGGTTATTTTGTCTAAATGTTGAAGGCTTGCTAATTTATAGAGTGACTGAAAAAGAATCTTACCATAGTCTAGCACTACTCAATGAATTTATTCTTTACATGCCTACAAATTGAAATGCCATTTATTTTAGCAGTCCTTGCACTGATCTCCAAAAATATTAGCTGTATAATAATTTCTTCAATATCTGTGAGATTGTATCTTCATTGAAATCATAATATATAGAAGTGGGATTAATCCTACTTAGCAACAGCCTTAAAACACCTGAACTTGAAGTAATTTATGACAGTTAACAACTTTAATCGGTTCTCAGTTTAAGTGCTTCTACAGTGAGTACAAAACAAGTGACATCTAGAACATTAGCAATAACAAACTTCAGGCAAAAATCTTAAAATAGCAAAGAACCCTTGCCTGCATCCTTCTATACCAAGTTGTTTCACCCGCAACTTTAACTCTTTGAGATGGATCCTCCGAATTCTTGATCGACCCCTTAAAACATAACCGAACCCACTTCTCCAACCAAATCAGAGGGACAGAAATTTTTGGTTGCTGATTTTAACTCAGCTAGGGTGAACACTTGAAGATTACTGGGTTTCTCAGACATAGGAATTATGGGCGTTCCCCTGGAATCAGTGTCGATGACTGACACATTATGTGTATTTGGTCAGCTCCATCATCAGTAGCTGTAGAACACGAAGACGGCATTGAAACTAATGATTCTAGGGTCCTCGGAGATATGGTTCATCTCTCTTGTCTCTCTTACCGAAATGGAATCGCTTCATAGCCCTCAATAAATCAAAAGACAGAAATTTCCTGACTGCAGAACCAGATGCGAATAAGAAAGAAACTCAAATAAACAAATGAATCTAAACTTCAGTATCTAAGTCTGTGACAGTCAAAGAATGCATAGATAATGAAAGTTGACCACAGTAATTGTTCAAGTAGATAACCAAAATCTATCTATAAGAAACTAAACACATATTCAATCAAATTCAAGAAATAACCATCAATTTCCCAGATAAAACAATTTGCATTCTTCTATCTTTCTTATGCATAATTTAATTTTTTGGACAAAAGTCAAGCACATGAAAACCAAGAACACTTTGATATCAGTTATTTTATCACTGACACACAATCTATAAACTTTCTGCAAATTATCATCACCAAAAGAGAAACTTACAATCATCAATCTTGACAGATGGGTTTGTAAAATTGTTCCATTTACAGAATTCCAATTTGAATTAATGTAAGAGAAAACAAATGGTTATGATCTTGAGATAAATTTCCATACACTGCAACTAGAAATAATGAGCTACGAAAGTAGCTGAGAAAGTGCAAGAAAATGAAAGAAAAGGAGGGAAAGCATTATGGAATATGGTGAATTATTTCTCTTGACCAGAAACAGTTACAAAGCTTGTTTTATACAAAAGACGCGGTCAACAGTCAACAAGTCAGCGTAAATGAGATTACAAATATGTCCTCTAAATGCATTAACAAAGAACTTCATACTCTTAACATTCCTGGTAAACGAACCTCCAATAGAACAACTGAGATGCCATTTAAAACAGAGCACTGGAAATAGTTTAATATCAGTTCAGTAGAATCCTCCATAGAACCTCCATTGACGAATTGTTTAAATAGGCAGGTTATATTATTGAAGATCAGATTTGATTTGAATTTAATTTATAAGATACGGAGTATCAAAAGATATTCAACATTGAAGTGGGTCCAAAACATACTTTAATAAAGAAGTTAAATGGAATTGTATATGTTAATTGTGACTTAAATTGTGATTAAAGTTTTAATTTGAGTGGAAAGAGATCCGAATGTTGCTGAGCTGGAAATATCAAATCTTAATTATTATATTAAGATATCTCAATCATTAAAAGTTTGTATATATCTTATTATCTTAAGGATATTACATGAACGAAAATGTTACGAATACAACATTTTATCTGAACTTTGATGCGTCAATTCATTATCGATCAACTCGCAAATTAACAAGTGGGACGTATAAAAGCAGACATGACCTATTTTAGTGATGACAATGGACTAGATCGGACCGAGTATATCTTGGCCCAGGCTCAAGCCCAGTCCAGGCTGATCACGGGTGTGATAAGTAAAACCCAGATCTGGTTCGACGGGTTTTTTGTAATCTCAGGTTTGGCCCAAGCCCGTCCATTTTTACAGTATGAATTTTTAAATATTAATAAATTTCAATTTTTTTTATATTTTTAATTCTAAAAATAGTTTTTAAATATTTATTTATTTTTGAATACTCATCAAATGGGATAAGATTAGGGTTTGGGAAAAATAAGCATATATATATATATATATATGATAATCTTGTAATTAAATATATAGTATAAAGATAATTTAGTAAAATTAATACTAAAATTGTCGGGCTGAGCCTGAAGACATACTCAAGCCCGGCCTGTACCGAAGGTCAGGCCTTAAAATCAGGCTTAGACCCAAGCTCAAGCCCGCAAACACTGGGTAAAGCCCCACCTTTTTGGGCCGGGCCGGATACCTGAAAAAATCAGGCCCATTGCCATCTCTACCTATTTTACAAGCTGATTAATGGAAAGCTGTCACGTCGAGGTTGTTATATAAAGTTTATGAGAAGAGGTTGTGAGTGTAGCATTACTCTTACATAAAACAAATTTATATTAACATGTTTTATTTATTAAAATAATATACCCTTTTGAGTACCAATACCAATATATATTAATATCTTTTGGATTATTAAATGTTCAATTGAACTCAAGTTCTATTAAATAACAACAATTTTCATACTACTATATTAATTAGGGGTGAGCATGGGTAGAGGGTAGAACCGAAACCAAAACCAGCCTTTACAGGGTTAATTCTGGTTCCAATTTTTGGACTCGGCCCTGGAACCTAGAATAGGAACCAAGGTCAGGTACCCGATATGGAACTTGTCTTGAAATCAAGACTAAAAAGAATGTTAGTAAATAATGGGGGCTCCATTGTAATTTTACATATGAAAAATGTAAATTAATACTACACATACAATATTTTCATATAATATGATGTGACAAATTATAATTGGGTGAAAGTTTATATTTAATTTAAAATCAGTCAATCATCTTTTGCCACATCATGCTGTATAAAAATGTTGTACATGTAGTATCATGCATAAAAAATTTATAATGGGATGAAGACACATGTGGGAGACGCGTGTGGACTGTGGAGGCCCCCCCTTGGTTGGTGTAGATTACAATAACTAATAAATATTATATATTTTTTTTAAAATATTTTAATATTAAAGTTTCGATTAATTATTTGATTAATTAAGTATATAATTGGAATTATGATCCAATTAAATGTGTTTTAATATAATTAAAAGAATTATTTTTGAATAAAATAATATATTTGATTGAATAATGTTTAGTTATTTACTTTAATTATCAAGTTCTAAATATATTTATAATAAATTAGTAATTAATTAATTATATACGATGAATTGATGAACAATAGTACATTACTTAATTGAATGTTTGGATATTTAATTAATTAAACATTATAATATGACAACTCATGCCTCGTGATACATTAAGAAATGTAAGTGTTTTTTAATCAACAATAACATAAAACAAACTTAGAGTCTAGTTATTTAATTAAAGATTCATAAATAATATTTATATTAATACTTAATTTGATTCTTTTGTTACGATTAATGTTAATTTAACTTATGGGCAAATTTAAAAACTTCATTTTCATTCTAGTAATTATAATATTATATAATATTTGTATTTTTTTGATAATAAAGTTCACTAAAATTTAATTTCCAAAATTAATTTTACAACTATACTTTGATGTAAATTTTAATTATATATATATATAATAAAGTTAATGTTTTGGTTTTGATTGAGAACTTTTGTGTGAATTGTGATAAATTGATTAAATTCTAAGTGTAGCTTAGTGACTAGAGGATCTGTGACTGTGATTGGACATAAATGAATGAGTAATGAAAAATTGAAAACTACTAAATGCAGGTTTTCTTAATTTGTCAGGGGTGTATTTGTAAAATTTTAAGGTGTATGTGTCAAATTTTAAATTAATAGGGGATAATTGATTTTTTACATGGTACTCTGGTAAGGAACTAGAACTTGCATTTTAGGTTTCAGTTCTAAGAATCTAAGAACCGGAACCGATAGGTTTTGGTTATGGTTCCTTTTGCTAGGAATCAACGGGTTCTGGTTCTCTCAAAAATTGCAGGGTACCTAGAACTGCTCACCCCTAATAGTATTAATTGTTAGATAATTTAAACAAATAATTAAATGGTCCTAGATAGACCCAACTATAGTTGGCTTCACATCAAGGCCCATCAGTAGTTAGTACTATACTACTATGCCAAGACCCAACCCTGATTGGTCCCTCATCGAAGCCCATCCCATAGCAGATCCACTCTACGATCTGAGCCATCTTACGAATTGAGCCCATCTATGAGTCGGGCCACACTATGAGTTGGGTCATCCTAAGCTCTGGCCCATCAATCGCACGATTGGTCATCGACTCTATATATCAGATCCTCTGACTAAGTCCCAACTAACTTCGAGTCTCTAGTCACGTAGCATGACACTCAAACAAATGTTGCAATGTTCTCCTTATGATTGGTGGCGTAAATCCGCTACTCACCCCTCAATGAGACTCCGAGTCTCGTGGGAGCCTAAACCTCCCAAGCCTTCTATAAATAACAACGTTGACCCTCTCATAAGGGACCTCATAACTTATTCATAACTTTAATTTTACACTACATAATTCACTTCTCACACTCTCACACATGCTTTCTCGTACCGTCGTCATTTCACACTGTAGAACCGAGTTCTGACCACTTTATGATAATTGTTGTGCCATAGCACCACGCTTACGGTGACCTCTACCATTTCTATCTTGTTCCCTACTTACTTAACTTTCTTTCAATCATGCTAATTTGAGCGTTGGAGTATCTACAGCCAGCACCACACCAGTGTCAAAGACTTCACATTCATCTTGCCTTTCTTTGTGTCTCTATTTGCAAGTCTATTGTGTTGTTAGTGGCCTTAATCTCACAAGAATCAATAGTAGAGTTATGACCATCTATAGTAATATGTAAATAATTATCTGAATAAGCAAAAATATAGCGTGCAGTACAGATAAATCTAAGTTGATAATTAATCTTCACTATTTTACTAAACTTAAAGAAATAGACTTGTTAATACAAATCATGACTGTAATCCACTCTACCACTAATATCATTACAAATAATCATTTGGATTAATACAAATCATGTCACATTCAATGCACAAATAAACACTTAAATTAAGTTACACGAGTAGTATGAACAACCAAATACACCCCCCCAATTAAATTACATGAAAAAACCAACTTACGTATTATACACCCCAATCACATTTATCTGGTTGAGATCCAAATATTATATTAATTAATAAATAAATAAATATAGTACTTAACCAATTAATTAAAGAAATAAACGTGCATTTGACAAACTGATCCGTAAACATCATGGCCGTCACTAACTCGTGAGCTATCTTGAAAATTCCAAAAGAGAAACTTACAATCATCAATCTTGACAGATGGGTTTGTAAAAACTTGTTCCATTTACAGAATTCCAATTTGAATTAATGTAAAGAGAAAACAAATGGTTATGATCTTGAGATAAATTTCCATACACTGCAACTAGAAATAATGAGAGATAGAAATCAACTAGGAAGGAAGCAGCTACGAAAGTAGCTGAGAAAGTGCAAGAAAATGAAAGAAAAGGAGGGAAAGCATTATGGAATATGGTGAATTATTTCTCTTGACCAGAAACAGTTACAAAGCTTGTTTTTATACAAACTGACGCGGTCAACAAGTCAACAAGTCAGCGTAAATGAGATTTACAAATATGTCCTCTAAATGCATTAACAAAGAACCTTCATACTCTTAACATTCCCTGGTAAACCGAACCTCCATAGAACAACTGAGATGCCATTTAAAACAGAGCACTGGAAATAGTTTAATATCAGTTCAGTAGAATCCTCCATAGAACCTCCATTGAACGATTGTTTAATATAGGCAGGTTATATTATTGAAGATCAGATTTGATTTGAATTTAATTTATAAGATACGGAGTATCAAAAGATATTCAACATTGAAGTGGGTCCAAAACATACTTTAATAAAGAAGTTAATTGGAATTGTATATGTTAATTGTGACTTAAATTGTGATTAAAGTTTTAATTTGAGTGGAAAGAGATCCGAATGTTGCTGAGCTGGAAATATCAAATCTTAATTATTATATTAAGATATCTCAATCATTAAAAGTTTGTATATATCTTATTATTATCTTAAGGATATTATATGAACGAAAATGTTACGTATACAACATTTTATCTGAATTTTGATTTCTCCATTCATTATTGATCAGCTCGTAAATTAACAAGTAGGACCTATAAAAGTAGACATGACCTATTTTTAGTGATGGCAATGGGTTAGGCCGGGATCAGGTACTCCTTGGCTCAGACCCAAGCCCGACCTCATGACAAAAGCCTAAGCCCGGCTAGGCCCGTCATGGGTATGATAGATAAAGCCTAAACCCAGTCTGATAAGTTTTTTGTAATCTCAGGCCCAGTCCAAGCCCATCCATTTTTACAGTATAAATTTTTAACTATTAATAAATTTTTATTTTTTTATATTTTTAATTCTAAAAATAGTTTTTAAATATTTATTTATTTTTGAATACTCATCAAATGGGATGAGATTAGGGTTTGGGAAAAATGAGTATGTATATATAGAGAGGATAATCTTATAATTAAATATATAACATAAATATAATTTATTAAAATTAATACTAAAATTGTCGAGCTGGGCCAGGCCGAGTATGAAGACATACCTAGGCTCGGCCCATACGTGAGGTCGAGCCTTAAAATCAAGTCCAAGCCCAAACCCGCAAACACTGGGTAAAGCCTGGCCTTTTCGAACTGGGTTGGGTACTCGAAAAAATTGGGCCCATTGCCATCTCTACCTATTTTACAAGCTGATTAATGACAAACTGTCACGTCGGGGTTGTTAGATAAAGTTTATGAAAAGAGGTTGTGAGTATAACATTACTTTTACATAAAACAAATTTACATTAACATGTTTTATTTATTAAAATAATATACCATTTTGGGTACCAATACCAATATATATTAATATCCTTTATATCATTAAATGTTCAGTTGAACTCAAGTTCTATTAAATAACAACAATTTTCATACTACTGTATTAATTAAGGGTGAGCATGGGTAGAGGGTATAACCAAAACCAGAACCAGCCTTCACAGGATTAATTCTGGTTCCAATTTTTGGACTCGGACCTGTAACCTAGAATGGGAACCGAGGTCAAGTACTTGATATTGAACTTGTCTTGAAATCAAGACTAAAAAGAATGGTAGTAAATAATGGGGGCTCCATTGTAATTTTACATATGAAAAATGTAAATTAATACTACATATACAACATTTTCATATAATATGATGTGACAAAATATAATTGGGTGAAAATTTATATTTAATTTAAAATCAATCAATCATCTTTTGCCACATTATGCTGTATAAAAATGTTGTACATGTAATATCATGCATAAAAAATTTATAATGGGATGAAGACACATGTGGGAGATGCGTGTGGACTGTAGAGGCCCCCCCTTGGTTGGTGTAGATTATAATAAATAATAAATATTATATATATTTTTAAAAATATTTTAATATTAAAGTTTCGATTAATTATTTGATTAATTGAGTATATAATTAGAATTATGATCCAATTAAAAACGTTTTAATATAATTAAAAGAATTATTTTTTAATAAAATAGTATATTTGATTGAATAATGTTTAATTATTTACTTTAATTATAAAGTTCTAAGTATATTTATAATAAATTAGTAATTAATTAATTATATACAATGAATTGATAAATAGTACTACATTACTTAATTGAATGATTGGATATTTAATTAATTAAATATTATAATATGACAACTCATGCCTTGTGATATATTAAGAAATGTAAGTGTTTTTTAATCAACAATACCATAAAACAAACTTAGAGTCTAGTTATTTAATTAAAGATTCATAAATAATATTTATATCAATACTTAATTTGATTCTTTTATTACAATTAATGTTAATTTAATTTATGGGCAAATTCAAAAACTTCATTTTCATTCTAGTAATTATATATATAATTTAATAATATTGGATAATAAAGTTAATGTTTTGGTTTTGATTGAGAAATTTTGTGAAATTGTGATAAATTGATTAAATTCAAGTGTTGCTTAGAGATTAGAGAATCTGTGATTGTGATTGAACATAAATGAATGAGTAATGAAAGATTGAAAATTACTAAATGAAGGTTTTCTTAATTTATCAGGGGTGTATTTGTAAAATTTTAAATTAATAGGGGGTAATTGATTTTCACATGGTACCCGGGTAAGGAACTAAACTTGCATTTTAGGTTTCGGTTCTAGGAATCTAAGAATCGAAACCGACAAGTTCTGGTTCCTTTTGCTGGGAATCGACGGATTTTGGTTCCCTAAAAAATTGCAGAGTACCCATAATTGCTCACCCCTAATAGTATTAATTGTTAGCTAATTTAAACAAATAATTAAATGGGAAAAAAATATGTGTTAGGTCCTAGATAGGCCCAACTATAGTTGGCTCCACATCAAAACCCATCGGCAGTTAGTACTATGCCAAGACCCAACCCCGATTGGTCCCTCATCGAAGCCCATCCCGTAGCAGATCCACTCTACGATCTGAGATGTCTTACAAATTGAGCCCATCTATGAGTCGGGCCACACTACGAGTTGGGTCATCCTAAGCTCTGGCCCATCAATCGCACGATTGGTCATCGACTCTATATATCAGATTCTCTAACTAAGTCTCAACTAACTTCGAGTCTCTAGTCCTGTAGCATGAGACTCAGACAAATGTTGCAATGTTCTCCTTAAGATTGGTGACGTAAACCCATTACTCACCCCTCAAAAAGACTTCGAGTCTCGTGGGAGCCTAAACCTCCCAAGCCTCCTATAAATAACAACGCTGACCCTCTCATAAGGGACCTCATAACTTATTCATAACTAGAGGTGGGCAAGGGACCGGTCCCTTGCGGGCCCAAGCCTGGGCCCGTTTGGGACTGGTCCCAAATGGGACCAGTCACTCATGGGCCTGAGACCCCATGAGAAAAACCAGGACCCTGACCAGGCCCTAGGCCTGGTAGGGACTGATCCCATGGGCCCAGGACCGGTCTCATGGGCCTTGGATAATTTTATTTTTCTCCCTCAATTTTTTTTATATTTTGGGGGCAAAATGAAATTTTATAGGGGGTTTTTAGTATTTTTTAGGGGTAAAATTTATAAAATTTATAAATTTTTTAGACCTGGAAGATTTTCTTTTTTTTATAAATTTTGTAAGATTTCATTTTAGCCCTTGTAATTTATATTTATTTTGAAATTAACAGGGACTTTTATGTAATTTGGCAGGGACTACATTGAAAAAATATAAATTTTTTTGGGCCCAGGCTTGGGATCAGTCTCAGGCCCGGGCCTTAGAGGAGGGCCCAGTGGAGGGCCCGGGCCCTCCTCCTTAGGCTTGGTCCCATTTTGGGACCAGGCCTCCTAGGTCCGATCCTCTCAAGGACCGGTCCTAGGACCGGGTTTTAGAGCTGGGTGCCCAACTCTATTTATAACTTTACTTTTACACTACATAATTAACTTCTCACACTCTCGCCCATGCTTTCTTGTACCGTCGTCATTTCACACTGTAGAACCGAGTTCTNTACATTACTTAATTGAATGTTTGGATATTTAATTAATTAAACATTATAATATGACAACTCATGCCTCGTGATACATTAAGAAATGTAAGTGTTTTTTAATCAACAATAACATAAAACAAACTTAGAGTCTAGTTATTTAATTAAAGATTCATAAATAATATTTATATTAATACTTAATTTGATTCTTTTGTTACGATTAATGTTAATTTAACTTATGGGCAAATTTAAAAACTTCATTTTCATTCTAGTAATTATAATATTATATAATATTTGTATTTTTTTGATAATAAAGTTCACTAAAATTTAATTTCCAAAATTAATTTTACAACTATACTTTGATGTAAATTTTAATTATATATATATATAATAAAGTTAATGTTTTGGTTTTGATTGAGAACTTTTGTGTGAATTGTGATAAATTGATTAAATTCTAAGTGTAGCTTAGTGACTAGAGGATCTGTGACTGTGATTGGACATAAATGAATGAGTAATGAAAAATTGAAAACTACTAAATGCAGGTTTTCTTAATTTGTCAGGGGTGTATTTGTAAAATTTTAAGGTGTATGTGTCAAATTTTAAATTAATAGGGGATAATTGATTTTTTACATGGTACTCTGGTAAGGAACTAGAACTTGCATTTTAGGTTTCAGTTCTAAGAATCTAAGAACCGGAACCGATAGGTTTTGGTTATGGTTCCTTTTGCTAGGAATCAACGGGTTCTGGTTCTCTCAAAAATTGCAGGGTACCTAGAACTGCTCACCCCTAATAGTATTAATTGTTAGATAATTTAAACAAATAATTAAATGGTCCTAGATAGACCCAACTATAGTTGGCTTCACATCAAGGCCCATCAGTAGTTAGTACTATACTACTATGCCAAGACCCAACCCTGATTGGTCCCTCATCGAAGCCCATCCCATAGCAGATCCACTCTACGATCTGAGCCATCTTACGAATTGAGCCCATCTATGAGTCGGGCCACACTACGAGTTGGGTCATCCTAAGCTCTGGCCCATCAATCGCACGATTGGTCATCGACTCTATATATCAGATCCTCTGACTAAGTCCCAACTAACTTCGAGTCTCTAGTCACGTAGCATGACACTCAAACAAATGTTGCAATGTTCTCCTTATGATTGGTGGCGTAAATCCGCTACTCACCCCTCAATGAGACTCCGAGTCTCGTGGGAGCCTAAACCTCCCAAGCCTTCTATAAATAACAACGTTGACCCTCTCATAAGGGACCTCATAACTTATTCATAACTTTAATTTTACACTACATAATTCACTTCTCACACTCTCACACATGCTTTCTCGTACCGTCGTCATTTCACACTGTAGAACTGAGTTCTTACCACTTTACGGTGATTATTGTGCCATAGCACCATGCTTACAGTGACCTCTACCATCTCTATCTGGTTCTCTACTTACTTAACTCTCTTTCAATCATGCTAATTTGAGCGTTGGAGTATCTATAGCCAGCACCACACCAGTGTAAAAGACTTCACATTCATCTTGCCTTTCTTTGTGTCTCTATTTGCAAGTCTATTGGGTTGTTAGTGGCCTTAATCTCACAAGAATCAATAGTAGAGTTATGACCATCTATAGTAATATGTAAATAATTATCCGAATAAGCAAAAATATAGCGTGCAGTACAGATAAATCTAAGTTGATAATTAATCTTCACTATTTTAGTAAACTTAAAGAAATAGCCTTGTTAATACAAATCATGACTGTAATCCACTCTACCACTAATATCATTACAAATAATCATTTGGATTAATACAAATCATGTCACATTCAATGCACAATAAACACTTAAATTAAGTTACACGAGTAGTATGAACAACCAAATACACCCCCCCAATTAAATTACATGAAAAAACCAACTTACGTATTATACACCCCAATCACATTTATCTGGTTGAGATCCAAATATTATATTAATTAATAAATAAATAAATATAGTACTTAACCAATTAATTAAAGAAATAAACGTGCATTTGACAAACTGATCCGTAAACATCATGGCCGTCACTAACTCGTGAGCAATAATCAATCATCATTCTCATTAATTATATAAGCCGGCAGCAACATTCTAAGTATTCCATCCTTCCACGTGTGAGCCTACTCACTGTTGTGGCGCGTGTGTTAGCGTTTCTCTTTCAGCGTAGTAGGTATCGGCAGTTCCAAGATACCTCACATCATCACCTAATACTATGACGTCATAAATCCTCGCAGCCCACCATAAATATATTCATAATAATAATACATTTACGATTACCACTGTCTACACGTGGATGTAAATCTCCTTTGGACGGTTCAGAATTCAGGGGTATTTTAGTCATTTTCACTTCTGATCCTTATTGCATGCGATATGCAGATGCTGTTGGATACAAAAGCCACCTAGTGGCGCACTTTACGGTGTTGTCACACGCCGTATTTTTATACTATTCGTAATTCTGTACTTCTTATCGCACGCGCTTTATCTTGTAAACTAGACTGACTCGCTATCTCACGCGTTCTACTTTTAATCTAACGGGGCGTGTATGTGTGACAAACTGTGTAGCGAGTGAGAGAAGGATTTTCGTAAAATACGTGTTTTTAATTTGAAACTTCTTTGATTTGAAAATTGGGAAAAAGAAAAATAAATAAAAGGGTGAGTGAGTGGGAAAACACCAAAAGAGAATGAGAGAGTTCGCCGAGTCTTGAAGCATCATCGTGCATGCATTTTTGAATTTACCAAACTCTTATCTCTTTCTTGTTTCTGTTACTTTTGCATGCACATATGGTCTTCTCTTTCGTTTCATCGCCGATTCAGCTTTTAACGACGTCGTGGTTATCCTGTTTGATTTTCAAACGAATTTAATTGAAGCCGTGGGAAAAAAAAAGAAAAAAGAAACGGCTGAGAGCACGACAGTCAGAGGAATCAAATATGGAGGTTGAGTGTGACGTGTGAAGTAACTCGTGGTGTCGTTTAACAGGTAGTGAGGTTAGCTAGAGGTTGGTTACTTTTTTGTAGCTCGTGGTTTCATGTGAGTGAAGCTGTGGATTTAGTTGACCAATTTTGTGTGCTTTGTGTGATGCGTTATTGAAAGAGGGATTATTAGGGATTTGTCTTGTATGGTTCGAATTAGGTTGGTGAAATTTTCAGATTGAGCTGAAGATAAATTATGGAGGCGAAAAGTTGCATGAATGAGGTGTGTGGAGCGGCCAAGTCCACTGAGTGGAGGAAAGGTTGGGCTCTGCGATCTGGCGAATTCGCTGTTCTATGTGATAAGTGCGGGTAATTTGCATTTCTTTCTCTCTTCTTTTATTTTTATCGTAAAATTTGGCAATAACAACATGGAATTGTACGGACAGTTGCTTGATTGAGCTTATTATACATGAATGGTGTTTCGCTTGGCCATTTGCTTTCTCACTGATTTTAAACATATTTATGAATATAATTGTTATGTTGTATGTGCTATTTATTTTTATCTTTGATTTTGAATGAATTGGTTGAGTGTCTGAATTAATTTGTTATATTCATCTGTTTTCCATTTAAAAGAACTCTCGAATAAATTAAATTAAGATATCAAAATGGTTATACTTCATCAATCAAACTAAATTTAGTCCTACAATCACTTTTTACAAATGTGAATAATCAACCATTGGTTGGTACTTATCGATCATAGTTTGGTGTTTGTATATCTTGTAGGTCCGCATTTGAGCAGTCAATGTTTTGTGATGTGTTTCACTCGAAGGAGTCAGGTTGGAGAGAGTGCACTCCATGTGGCAAGGTAAGAAAAAACAGTCTTAAAAACTTGTATATATTTGCTTTCCTTCTTTCTTGACGTCTCCTACTGTTCAGTTATATGATGTACTTGATTTTGCGTTGGCAGCGTCTCCATTGTGGATGCATTGCTTCCAAGTCTTTAATTGAACTTCTTGATAGCGGGGGTGTCAGCTGTTTAAACTGCGCAAAAAAATCAGGACTTGATTCTGTAAGATCAATTTACTTTCTATGCACTAATATATGCCATCTTGTAGTGATTTACCAATATATAGCATTTAAAGTAAGTGGTTTCTTGGTATGATAATGATTCTATTTTTCTCTCTCTCGGTCAAACTAGTCTGCAAAGGTGCATGCCCATAAGTCCATTGCACATGTTCATAATCAGTGTTTAAAATGTTAGGTTTAACCTACCTTGTCTGCAAATGGTGGTAGTTTATAGTTCCTACTTCCAAATATCTTTCTTGAGGGCATATATTGGTGTTAGTCATCTATATGCATCTTTGTGCCAGAGGGATGGCAGAGTAACGAGAAGGGGTGGTGAGGCACTTGTATGAACGATTCTTTTTGCTTACATCAAATGGTTATGAACAGTGCTTGAATTTTAGGAATTAAATTGTAAAATTGTGGTGCTGATGAGGTTTGTATTCATATAGTTGGCTTGTGATGAAAAGCCCAATGGATTTGGCACCCTGAAGGCCGATAATGCTGGTGATTTGCAATCAATGTCTGTGGACAACCACGTGGGTGGTAGCGTTGAAAAAATGAAGCTTATGCAGTTGGGCAGTACTTCAAATGGTGTGGGGCTTAGACACTTGCTTCAATTTCAAAGCGATGACCCAGATGAGTCTTTTGGTAAAATGAAACTGGAGGAATCTGCCAAGCCAGACATTTCAAAGGCAAATATGGGGGCAAAGGATATTTATGAATCTCTAGCACAGACAAACTTAAGCATCACCCTTGGTTCTTCTGGAGGAAACTTGAACCCTTTTCCTGGTGTTGTTGACGAGAAGGAACATAATAAGTCATCTTCTGTAATTCAACAAGGAACTAGGGCTCGTCATCTTTTGCCTAAGCCTCCAAAGTTAGCCCTTTCCACAGGTTCAGAGGCAAATGTTGGTATATCCCAAATTCGTGTTGCTAGGCCACCTGCTGAAGGACGAGGCAGGAGTCAGTTGCTTCCTCGTTATTGGCCCAGGATTACAGACCAAGAATTGCAGCAAATATCTGGAGAGTATCCTTTTTTCTACAGTTATCAGTTGAAAATAAATCTATGACTGCTTCAATGAAGTTCTGTTATCTTTGTAGTTTTCTGCTATCTCAAACGTCGTCATTTCACACTGTAGAACCGAGTTCTGACCACTTTATGATAATTGTTGTGCCATAGCACCACGCTTACGGTGACCTCTACCATTTCTATCTTGTTCCCTACTTACTTAACTTTCTTTCAATCATGCTAATTTGAGCGTTGGAGTATCTATAGCCAGCACCACACCAGTGTAAAAGACTTCACATTCATCTTGCCTTTCTTTGTGTCTCTATTTGCAAGTCTATTGTGTTGTTAGTGGCCTTAATCTCACAAGAATCAATAGTAGAGTTATGACCATCTATAGTAATATGTAAATAATTATCTGAATAAGCAAAAATATAGCGTGCAGTACAGATAAATCTAAGTTGATAATTAATCTTCACTATTTTACTAAACTTAAAGAAATAGACTTGTTAATACAAATCATGACTGTAATCCACTCTACCACTAATATCATTACAAATAATCATTTGGATTAATACAAATCATGTCACATTCAATGCACAAATAAACACTTAAATTAAGTTACACGAGTAGTATGAACAACCAAATACACCCCCCCAATTAAATTACATGAAAAAACCAACTTACGTATTATACACCCCAATCACATTTATCTGGTTGAGATCCAAATATTATATTAATTAATAAATAAATAAATATAGTACTTAACCAATTAATTAAAGAAATAAACGTGCATTTGACAAACTGATCCGTAAACATCATGGCCGTCACTAACTCGTGAGCAATAATCAATCATCATTCTCATTAATTATATAAGCCGGCAGCAACATTCTAAGTATTCCATCCTTCCACGTGTGAGCCTACTCACTGTTGTGGCGCGTGTGTTAGCGTTTCTCTTTCAGCGTAGTAGGTATCGGCAGTTCCAAGATACCTCACATCATCACCTAATACTATGACGTCATAAATCGTCGCAGCCCACCATAAATTTATTCATAATAATAATACATTTACGATTACCACTGTCTACACGTGGATGTAAATCTCCTTTGGACGGTTCAGAATTCAGGGGTATTTTAGTCATTTTCACTTCTGATCCTTATTGCATGCGATATGCAGATGCTGTTGGATACAAAAGCCACCTAGTGGCGCACTTTACGGTGTTGTCACACGCCGTATTTTTATACTATTCGTAATTCTGTACTTCTTATCGCACGCGCTTTATCTTGTAAATTAGACCGACTCGCTATCTCACGCGTTCTATTTTTAATCTAACGGGGAGTGTCTGTGTGACAGACTGTGTAGCGAGTGAGAGAAGGAATTTCGTAAAATACGTGTTTTTAATTTGAAATTTCTTTGATTTGAAAATTGGGAAAAAAGAAAAATAAATAAAAG
Source organism: Pistacia vera (assembly GCF_008641045.1). Lineage (NCBI taxonomy): Eukaryota > Viridiplantae > Streptophyta > Magnoliopsida > Sapindales > Anacardiaceae > Pistacia > Pistacia vera. Next base: position 695,109 of record NW_022195543.1, on the reverse strand, counting down.
GGTGAGTGAGTGGGAAAACACCAAAAGAGAATCAGAGAGTTCGCCGAGTCTTGAAGCATCATCGTGCATGCATTTTTGAATTTACCAAACTCTTATCTCTTTCTTGTTTCTGTTACTTTTGCATGCACATATGGTCTTCTCTTTCGTTTCATCGCCGATTCAGCTTTTAACGACGTCGTAGTTATCCTGTTTGATTTTCAAACGAATTTAATTGAAGCCGTGGGAAAAAAAAAGAAAAAAGAAACGGCCGAGAACACGACAGTCAGAGGAATCAAATATGGAGGTTGAGTGTGACGTGTGAAGTAACTCGTGGTGTCGTTTAACAGGTAGTGAGGTTAGCTAGAGGTTGGTTACTTTTTTGTAGCTCGTGGTTTCATGTGAGTGAAGCTGTGGATTTAGTTGACCAATTTTGTGTGCTTTGTGTGATGCGTTATTGAAAGAGGGATTATTAGGGATTTGTCTTGTATGGTTCGAATTAGGTTGGTGAAATTTTCAGATTGAGCTGAAGATAAATTATGGAGGCGAAAAGTTGCATGAATGAGGTGTGTGGAGCGGCCAAGTCCACTGAGTGGAGGAAAGGTTGGGCTCTGCGATCTGGCGAATTCGCTGTTCTATGTGATAAGTGCGGGTAATTTGCATTTCTTTCTCTCTTCTTTTATTTTTATCGTAAAATTTGGCAATAACAACATGGAATTGTACGGACAGTTGCTTGATTGAGCTTATTATACATGAATGGTGTTTCGCTTGGCCATTTGCTTTCTCACTGATTTTAAACATATTTATGAATATAATTGTTATGTTGTATGTGCTATTTATTTTTATCTTTGATTTTGAATGAATTGGTTGAGTGTCTGAATTAATTTGTTATATTCATCTGTTTTCCATTTAAAAGAACTCTCGAATAAATTAAATTAAGATATCAAAATGGTTATACTTCATCAATCAAACTAAATTTAGTCCTACAATCACTTTTTACAAATGTGAATAATCAACCATTGGTTGGTACTTATCGATCATAGTTTGGTGTTTGTATATCTTGTAGGTCCGCATTTGAGCAGTCAATGTTTTGTGATGTGTTTCACTCGAAGGAGTCAGGTTGGAGAGAGTGCACTCCATGTGGCAAGGTAAGAAAAAACAGTCTTAAAAACTTGTATATATTTGCTTTCCTTCTTTCTTGACGTCTCCTACTGTTCAGTTATATGATGTACTTGATTTTGCGTTGGCAGCGTCTCCATTGTGGATGCATTGCTTCCAAGTCTTTAATTGAACTTCTTGATAGCGGGGGTGTCAGCTGTTTAAACTGCGCAAAAAAATCAGGACTTGATTCTGTAAGATCAATTTACTTTCTATGCACTAATATATGCCATCTTGTAGTGATTTACCAATATATAGCATTTAAAGTAAGTGGTTTCTTGGTATGATAATGATTCTATTTTTCTCTCTCTCGGTCAAACTAGTCTGCAAAGGTGCATGCCCATAAGTCCATTGCACATGTTCATAATCAGTGTTTAAAATGTTAGGTTTAACCTACCTTGTCTGCAAATGGTGGTAGTTTATAGTTCCTACTTCCAAATATCTTTCTTGAGGGCATATATTGGTGTTAGTCATCTATATGCATCTTTGTGCCAGAGGGATGGCAGAGTAACGAGAAGGGGTGGTGAGGCACTTGTATGAACGATTCTTTTTGCTTACATCAAATGGTTATGAACAGTGCTTGAATTTTAGGAATTAAATTGTAAAATTGTGGTGCTGATGAGGTTTGTATTCATATAGTTGGCTTGTGATGAAAAGCCCAATGGATTTGGCACCCTGAAGGCCGATAATGCTGGTGATTTGCAATCAATGTCTGTGGACAACCACGTGGGTGGTAGCGTTGAAAAAATGAAGCTTATGCAGTTGGGCAGTACTTCAAATGGTGTGGGGCTTAGACACTTGCTTCAATTTCAAAGCGATGACCCAGATGAGTCTTTTGGTAAAATGAAACTGGAGGAATCTGCCAAGCCAGACATTTCAAAGGCAAATATGGGGGCAAAGGATATTTATGAATCTCTAGCACAGACAAACTTAAGCATCACCCTTGGTTCTTCTGGAGGAAACTTGAACCCTTTTCCTGGTGTTGTTGACGAGAAGGAACATAATAAGTCATCTTCTGTAATTCAACAAGGAACTAGGGCTCGTCATCTTTTGCCTAAGCCTCCAAAGTTAGCCCTTTCCACAGGTTCAGAGGCAAATGTTGGTATATCCCAAATTCGTGTTGCTAGGCCACCTGCTGAAGGACGAGGCAGGAGTCAGTTGCTTCCTCGTTATTGGCCCAGGATTACAGACCAAGAATTGCAGCAAATATCTGGAGAGTATCCTTTTTTCTACAGTTATCAGTTGAAAATAAATCTATGACTGCTTCAATGCAGTTCCGTTATCTTTGTAGTTTTCTGCTATCTCAAACAGTCTCATCCTTGACAGTGTCCTCTTACAGCTCAAATTCTACTATTGTTCCTCTGTTTGAAAAGGTTTTAAGTGCCAGTGATGCTGGTCGCATTGGCCGTTTGGTTCTGCCTAAAGCATGTGCTGAAGTAAGTTTTAATTATACTTAATTTCAGCCAAGAAACAGATTTATAATAACTTTGTTTCCATTTATTTTTGTCGATAATTCTTGCTTTAAATTATTTAAAAATGAATAATAATGCAGGCATATTTTCCTCCTATCTCTCAACCAGAGGGCCTTCCTCTGAGGATTCAAGATGTGAAGGGAAAGGAATGGGTCTTTCAGTTCAGATTTTGGCCCAATAATAACAGCAGGATGTACGTTTTGGAGGGTGTAACTCCTTGCATACAGTCCATGCAGTTGCAAGCTGGAGATACTGGTATATTTAAATATTCCTAATTATGAAATTAATTTTATTTACTTGCAGCTTATAGTATAGATCAAATACTTTCATGCTATGGGCTTACCCAGCTATTTTTTTTTCTTGTACTTTCTATTGTTATTGTTATTTCTAGCAAGTTTGGTATTGTTTGTGACCTGGTTTTATTAGTATTTTTGTCATTTTATGTAACCTTTTTACTGCAGTGACTTTTAGCCGTATGGATCCAGAAGGAAAGCTTGTTATGGGATTTCGTAAAGCATCAAACTCTGTTGCAATGCAGGTAAAATTCGGAGTTAACCTTTGTAGTAGAAAACTTGATCATATAATGTTAATATACAATTATCAAATAAACAGGATACCCAACCTTCTGCCATTCCTAATGGTGGTCATTCAAGTGAAAGTTTCTTTTCGGGTGTTTTTGAGAACCTATCTATAATAAGTGGTTACTCTGGCGTTCTTCAGTCACTAAAGGGAAGCGCTGATCCCCACCTAAACGCATTGTCCAAACATTTGAACTCCACTTCTGGTGATATTAACTGGCTTAAATCTGAGAAGTATGAAGATAAGACAAGGGAGAGCTTGCTGCTGCCTTCAATGCTGGTACCAGAAAGAAAAAGATCTCGAAATATTGGGTCAAAAAGTAAGAGATTGCTCATGGATAGACAAGATGCTTTGGAGCTCAAACTTACTTGGGAAGAGGCACAGGATATGCTTCGCTCACCACCCAGTGTCATGCCCAGCATTATCACAATCGAAGACCATGTTTTTGAAGAATATGAAGTAAGCCATTTTGCTGATGTTGATGATCATTATGATGTTCTTGACTCTCTCCCTCATTCACTTAATGCATTTACTTTTCCCCTTGTAGAATAGCTTTTGACTTTTGATTACCAATTAGTCAATCTTTTATGAAAGTATATTCACAAGTTAGTCTTTTGATGTATTTTTCTTTTAAGGCATACCCAGAGAAAAAAACAAGGCCCTTTTCTGGTACAATATTGAGCCTCTAGTTGTCATTGCACGGTCTGGCTTCTTGAGAGTAAATGATCCATGCAAATTGTTGAAATTTTGGAACTGAGCTCACCTCTCAGAGAAATTTCGTGGACGTTACTAGTAGGTTGGTTAATACTTGCCAAACATGCAAAAATTGGCATTGAAGGATTGGGGGATAGATTAACATTTTTCCCTCATTAGGCAACATGAGCAAATTAGTGTAGCTTTGCAGAAATATGTATATGCTACCCATAAGAACTAAATATTTTCTCATATTAGACACTTGTTAGTTGGTTTTATTTTATTTTATCATGTAATTACTGAAGAATATGAGCATGCATGTCTTTATGTACTTCAAAAGATCAGTCAGTGATGCCTAATTGATCCTAGTACATAGCAAATATATATGCGATGCTTTTCTGGGTTTTTTTACCAGAAATTATGGTAACCAAAATGTTTATTATACCAATTAGTGATGAAAATGAATTACTACAATGAACTTTGATATTCTATAAATAACGGTTCCCAACGTATTTATTATATTACTGTGCACCTTGTTCTTGATTACTTTCTCATACAAAGCTTGTCAGTTTTGCATGGTCCTTTGGTTGAATAGGACTTTTGAGATGGAATGTCAAGTAATTTTCTCTATTCACCAAAATATATATTCTACTGTCATTTATGTGACTGTATCATTTCTAAAATTTTTCCTTTATCTTCATCCCTTTCAGAAACTTCGAAGTATGAGTTTAGTCTTGTTGTTCAAGGATGACCTGTGATTGATTTTTTTTTTCAGAACCTTGAATACTGACTTTCTTTTCTTGTACATTTTGTTCGTGCAGGATCCTCCAGTTTTCGGGAAGAGGAGCATTTTTGTAGTTCGTACAAATGGGTGAGGATTTTTGTTATTGATTAGTTTGTTTTCATGTAGTGCTCTGCAGATTTAACCCAATAAGAAATTAATAAATATGCAAATATCCGAAAGCTATCTGGATGTATAGGTACTGGAATTTCTTTAGCACACTAGAAACCTATATTATCTTGATATTTCTGAAATTTATGTCACTTTGTAGAAATTATTGAGGTAATTTAGAGCTAAGAAAGTTTCAGGAAATGTTGCTTGCGAATTCTCTTGAAAATTGGTGTACTAAATTGTCACATTTTTGCCTATCATCGTTCCCGTTACTCTGGAGACATAGGAAGGCCAACTTATCTCATATCCTGATGCAATCGTGTATTTCTGTAAATTATTTTGAAAGGATCTATATCTTTTCCTCAGGGTCCTGGTTGGATAAATTCATCTAATCTTGAATTACTAAGTTTGATGTTCAGGGGACAAGAGCAATGGACTCAGTGTGATGGTTGTTCTAAATGGCGAAGGTTGCCAGTTGATGTTCTTCTTCCACCTAAATGGACATGTATGGATAACAAATGGGATCCGACTAGGTGAACAATACTTTTTATTAGTATTATTTTTTTCTTGTGTAAGAAAAATGAGCCTTGAGCAAATCTTTCCATGCTAATGCTTTTTTATCCTCAGGTGTTCATGTTCGGCACCAGATGAACTGACTCCCGGGGAGCTGGAAAACCTCCTCAGACTAAACAAGGGTATGATGCCAGCATCTCTGCTTTTAAGATTGTTATATGATTATTGCAAGGTTTTCATACCTAGACTGCTCTTGAAGTAAATGAAGCTTCTGTTTACTATAAATCTATAGCAAGCTCTAGGGACGAGAATTTTCTTTTTTTGAAAATTAACAATAGTTTTATAGGCTCGTGTCTGCACAATAGGAATTCAATTCTGAATTTCTGTTTGATAACCCTGTATATCAGAGGTCCATTCCCTATGGAAGGCTGTTTTGGCCAAATTTTTTCACTTTTCTGTCTCTTCTTTGGAACATGTACAAGAAGAGAGAAGCATATAGGTTGTGGGTGGCCAACGAGGCTTGACTTGTATTTTATGCATGTGGATTGAGTTTTTCCTTTTCAACTTCAACTCTGCTCAATCATTAGGAAGGAAGCTTTTTAGATCATGAGTTTGGGATAAGTGCCACAGTTTTCGGCCTTTTTAGTGCTTTGTATGCATATATTGTCTTATGAATTATAAGTTTGTGCTCCTATATGTTCTTATACATGATAAGTGGCTGGTCGGAAGTTCTCATAGTTTGTTGCAAGTGTTCTTCTCAGATGTGTACTTGTCTGTTAATTCTGGAATACTGATACAATTGCACTTAGCTGTTGCATAGATTTCAAAAAACGGCGACTGGCAACAAGTCAGAGGCCGAATCAAGAGAGTGAACCTTCTGGTATGGATGCATTGTCCAATGTGGCAATACTTGGAGACAACATGGGTGACCCAGGCACTGCATCAGTCGCAACGACAACTAAACACCCAAGGCATCGTCCTGGCTGTTCATGTATTGTATGCATTCAGCCCCCTAGTGGGAAGGGCAAGCACAAGCCTACATGCACATGTAATGTGTGTATGACAGTTAAACGTCGATTTAAAACCCTCATGATGCGCAAGAAGAAACGCCAATCTGAGCGTGAAGCAGAGGTTGCGCAGAGAAATCAACCAACTTGGGCTCCCAAAGAGGAAGCCGAAGCCGAAGTAGACAGCAATTCTAAGCATGCATCACCACACCTGGATCCTTCAGAGAACGAAGCCAGGTCTGCAAATGAATTAGAATCCAAGAGCCAAAGTAACAATCTTCCCAACAAAGCGGCCGAAGCTGGTAAGGGACAGATCGACTTGAACTGCCATCCTGATCGAGAAGACGCACAAGCCGGGTCGAACCGCCTGAGCATGATGAAACTTCTTCAAGTGGCAACCCTTCCTTTGGAGAATTATTTAAAGCAAAATGGTCTTACAAGCTTGATGGCTGAACAACAAACAAGTTCAACATCACAGGCTCCACCCCAAGCTGCTGGGGAGAGCGAGGGACGGGTCAATGAGTTAGCTTCTGCCACTCAAGAGCGAGAGAGTGGGGGAGAAGAAGATAATAGTGGATCTGGACCAGATCAAAACCCAAATGATCCTCAATAGAAATTTCCTCATCATTTATTTATGCTGAATCGAGCACTAGTTTTGGATCTTTTTTTTTTTGGTATAATTTAAAATTATAAGTGTTCTTTTATGTAAGTCGCAATGTGTATCATATTTATACATGAATTTTACATTTACAAGAGGCACAATACTAAGGTTTTCATAATCGGATATATTATTGTAAACAAGACTTCACTAACAGTGTTAATTTAATGGTGAAAATCTGGATTCTGAAATATATGAAACCAGAGGTACGAACTAGTCATTTTGTTAAACCTGGGTGGGAACATGTTGTTTGCTCTTCAAAAAATTCAATTTTGCAAGTCTTCGAACACAATTTTTTGTTTTTTTTTTTTAAAACAAGGGATACAACAAATCTTATGAAAATGTATTTGGTAAAAATGAGAAGAATCATTTTCAGAAAAAGTTTTCAAATACAATCTAAAAAACTAGTGTAAAATTAGAAAAAGATTAAAAATCATTTTCATAGTTTTCTATAATCTTTAATTTGAAAACAATTTTTAAATTTTATATCAAACATATTTTCAATTTTTTTAGATATATTTACTAATTACTTGGGTTATTGGTATATTATTTATTGTGATAATTGTATTTTTATGTTCAGTGAAATGGCAAGTAAATAACATAATTAAAAGTTAAGATATATGGTTATTCTCACACTTTTTTTTTAATTTTTTTTTTCATTCATCTATTTTCATCTAAGAGTAGTATATATGTATAGTTTTTTACGTAAAAAAAAAAAAAAAAAAATCCGAAGTTTGAAAGTTTTACGATATATATATACACACACACAAAGTCTTTGTATGTATAATATTATTATAAAAGAAGTATTGTTACCATTTGATTGATCTTACTGTAAGGTTAAAATATTGAGTGAATCTCTTGGTAAAAGACTAAATATATAGTTGACTTTTAATTGGATATATATTAGAACTTATAATTTGTACACAGATACAATTGATTGAAATTTGAAAGAATTTGTAGGAAGAAATAAAAATAGAACATGAAAACGTAAGGGTTACCAACAATGGATCAATCTACATATTCTATCAGATAAAAACTAATGCCTTCCTTATCTAACGATATTCTCATGGCAACTGCTTGTCCACCCTCTTTTGTTTGATTTGGCTTTGGAGCTGAATTCTACGAAGAAAAGAACTAATTTAATTTAAAATAAGTACAATATAATGATGAACTTTGAAATGAATGCATGCACTTTTAACTCTATGTCAGTTATAATCATGGTTTTAAAACTCGGCCTGGTCCAGCTAGTTCAATCAGTTGAATCGAGAACTGGTGATTGAGTCGGGTCAGTTCAACTAAAAAATCAGAATTTTCAAATGACCCAATTTGAACTACGGTTAGATCGGATTTTTTGTAACGAATCGCTAGTCCAATCGGTTCGACCCAGTAGTTGAACCATTTTTTTTATTATTTTTTTATATGTCATATTGATGTTAGAATGATGCCATCATGCTGACATCACAGTTCGACCCGACGGTTGAATCGGTTTGACCGATCAACCCAATGACCTAACCTGGTTACTCTTCGGGTCGAGTTTTAAAACCTTATAAAGATGGCTACATGTCCCTTTGAAGAAGATATTAAAATAAAAGAGAAACAGTGTAAAACCCTAAATATTGTCACTTAGTTTTGAAACTATAAAGCAGAGTACGATAAGAACAAAAGTATGTACCACAAATTCAATATTAACAGCCACAAAATAATCACCCTGTATAGCAACTGTAGCGCTGTTAAATGTGCCGTATTGAGCTGCTGTCCCATTAAAACAAGAGTAATACTACAGTTACCAAAAGGAGCGCACCGAATGACGTGGCGCAATCCTGACCCTCGATTAATATTAACTCATAATTAATCCACAGTCAGGATTGCGTCACGTCATTCTGTGTATGAATTCGGTACGTTCCTTTCGGTAACTGTATTATTTTCCTTAAAACAAATCTTCGGCATGTCATTTGGGTCCCATTAAATTAAAACTATTTTAAAAATTAAAAAAAATATATAAATATAACATTTTTAATTATTTAAAATTTAAAAATTTTCCCAAAGCTATAATTTGTGGTAGAGATATTTAAGAATTTTGGAGATTTTTTGCTATAAAAAGATTATAGAAGCTAACAAGATATTGTTGATGTGCTTAATGTGGGTATATTAGTTTATATTTTATTTATTTTATCGTAGTAGAATTGTAAAAGAATGGTTTGTATTTAATTTTTATTTCTAGTAATTATTTGTAACATATTGTTAAAGACGTTACACTTAGACTCATGATCTCAATAATAATAGCATATATGTGTTAATATATTTGCGATTTATATATAAAAATGAAATTACAAGACTGCTTTTAAGTATTAAAATGGACAGTTCAAATTAAATCTTACCAAAGTTATTAGTCTTTGAAGCCCTAATATCCTTATACCAACCTATCCCCTTGTGGCCGAATGACGAGCCTTTTAGCCACCTGGATTAGTTATACTCAGGACTCAGAAGGTCTTGTCATGGAATCGCAGGAAAAACAATCACTGTGTTTACAAAATGTAGTTCTATATAGTTACACTTATACTAAGTGTTTCATTTGTGCCTCTTTATGTCTTTTTCAAATTTAATGGTACAATATAAGAATATCGGCAACTCAAGACTTTTATTTGTAATTATATAAATAATCACGACACATAATCAATTATATTTGTTATGCTTTCTAAAAAGAAATGGTGAGATCATATTGCACAAAAAAAAAAAAGAAAAGAAAAGAAAAAGTAATGCTAGACGTACTAGGAAATCTCACAAAAATTTCTATACAAAATAATGTAGCAGGAAATGAACAGAAGAACGAATACGATGAGTTTGAATTTTTGTATTTACTCTTCCATTCATTTTCCCACCATATCACTTTGTACAGAAAACTTTGTAAGATTTATTTATACATCTAGCATTACTGTATATCTAATATGATATCACAATTCTAAATTTTTACTATAAACAAAAAATCTAATATGACTCAATTAGGAAGTCTTTGTAAAATATGACTCCAATATTACTTGTTTCCTTTAGAAATTGATGTCTTCTTGGACCTCATCTCTAACTTTTCGTAGTGCATTAAGAAGCTGTAGTATAGTGTTCTCGTATTGCAAGAGAAAAGTATGCAATGTGATTGTTGCTTTGGGTGCATCTTTGCACGAGACAAGCTCTAGTACAGAACTATCCTCTTCAACTTCGTCTTCTTTGTCATTTCCTATCATGTTCTCAATAATTTGCTCCTCACTCAACAACGACCTCGTTTTCTCCTCGATAACGAGGTCGTAGTGTATTAAGAAGTTGTAGTGTAGTGTTCTCGTATTGCAAAAGAAAAGTATGCAATGTGATTATTGCTTTGAGTGCATCTTTACGTGAGACAGGCTCTAGTACAAAATTATCCTCTTTAGCTTCATCTTCTTTGTCATTTCCTATCACGTTCTCAATAATTTGCTCCTCACTCAACAACTACCTCGTTTTCTTCTCGATAAATTAATAAAATAATTTATTAATTTATACGATTAACTAATATAATGATTAATTAATAAATTTTCATGGTCCCAGAGATATTATTAATTTATCAAGGTTTAACTGTATTTAGTTGAATTTTAATTGGATATGTGATAGATTTTATTCATTCGAAGGCAGAATTGTGATACAATTTATCGAAAGAATTTGTACAAAGCAAAGATATAAGAACAAGGAAATTATTAAAGTCAGCAACATTAATGAATCAAACTAGGTATTCCATTTGTTCTAGTAGAATTTTTCATGAATAAGTCACATCTTAAGAGGTGGAAGGATCCATTTATTTCCATCAAGGAAACTTATGCTCAAAAATGGTTTCGCTTCTCCATCAGACAATATCTTCACGAATTTGGCTCGATCGGAAGAACTTGCCCCTGGTCCATAGCACTTGTATTCTCCATAATAAACAGGTCTACAACACATTCAAATTAACAAAACACAGAGTTTGTCACCAAGTTTTTAAGAATTAATATTATTGTTTAACTATGGAATAAGATGACAGAGGTAAATACTTGTGTTCATTGTCTGTCATGCCATCAGACCATCCTTTGCCAAGGATGAGACTGTCCATGTATGTGTAAGCATAAATCACCCTAGAACTCTGCTTCCATGCACGGCCAAGTTCAGCCTTACCTGTACCGGTTATGCTACACTGGACAAATACGAATCCACTTTCTTCAGTCTCGTTTTGTCTGGCGTGTGCTGTAATAAACCCGACGCCATTTGAAATTGATCTTATAGCAGTGTTCTGCATTAATATCCCAATTCTAAGGTCTCATTCACAGCAAAAATGTATATGCTAGCTATGAACATAATTCAGAATGTATTAATAATAATAATAATAATAAGAGATGTGGAAATACCAAGTATTGGGATTGGCCATTTCCGAAAATGAAATCCATGGTCCCTTCGATATAACAGTTTCTGAAGATATGTTTGCCTCTATCATCACACAATGTGTCTTGATAACCTATAAACTTGCAATTATCGAACGTTGCTTTATCTCCTGATATTCTCATGGCGACTGCTTGTGCACCAACCCTTTTTCCATCTGGCATTGGAGCTGAATTCTACAAGAAAAGATCAAGAAAGAAGTAGAAATAACTATATTAAAGGTAACCACAATATAGACTGATGAAGCTAATTATTGATGAACTCTCCAATGCAACACAAATATAATTAAAAAATGGAAGATAAAGTTCAAACTATGATGCGTACCAGAAATATAATATTGACGGCCACAAAATAATCGCTCTCTACAGCAACTGTAGCACTGTTCATCGTGCCATATTGAGCCGCTGTCCCATTAAAAATTATCTGCGGCATGTCTTTGGGGTCTTCCCCATACAACGTTATGAATCTCTTTGACCTGTCAATGGTGACCTTCTCCCAATACCAACCTCTACCGATTTTAATAATCACCCTATTAGTGTTCCCCTCTGCAATGCTATTTATTGCATCTGTCACCGTCCAAAAATTTCCACTTCCATCTCTCTTTACAGTTATAACCTTAACACCAGCCTCTGCCACAGCCAAAACATCATCCAGGTTTGAGTTCATCTGAACTCCGTCCAAGTTAGAGTTCATCTGAAGTAACTTACTTTTTCCTTCCTTGAATTTTTTGACATTATAGTCAATCCATTTGTTGAGTTTCAAATCATTCGAGGGAATAGGTCTGGTGTCGCAAATTACAATTGGGAAAAGCTGAAAGGAAAACAAAAACATCGTTAAGAAGGTCACAATAATGGTGAATTGTTTTGTTTCTTGAACCATTATTGATTTCTCTTTTATGATATACAAAATGAAATTTTATTGGGTATTTGTAAATATGAAGTAATAGTGTATGTAAAGTTTTTTTTTTTTTGTGATAATATTTAAAACAAAGTGTTCGTGAGTACATATTTATAACCTAAAATACTAATGTATGTGAAGTAGTTTTTTTTTACTGTTTTTGTTAGTTATCATATGAATGTCTCTTGTGAGAAGTTAAATTTATCAGTATAGCATTCTTAACTATTTAAAATTTATTTTTACACTGAGAAATGCACTTCTTAACTGGCATATAGCTATTACTATCCGAGTTAAGTTATTTAAGGAATTGGGAGAGTTTTTGCTATAAGAAGATTTTGGAAGCTGATGTTGTTATGCTTAGTGCGGGTATATTTTTTGGTTGTATTTTGAAGGTGTGAAATTATCAAATTAAGGATTGAGTAGTATGCGAAAAGGATGGTATGCATTGAATTGATTTTAGAGTCGATGAACTAATCCCCTGTGGTATGATATAATAACAATGATCCCCTTGAGGTTTTGAAAATAACAAAAATCCCTCTACCGTTAAGTTTTAGGTGTTAAAATCAATGTTTTAAAACCCAACCTAGGATGAAACCTGGCAAAGTTGCTGGGTCCCGAGTTGATTGGTTTGACCGATGGTCAAACCGGTTAACAAAAACTTCTAAAATTTAGCAAATACACCCCTAAAAATTTTTTAAGTCCTTGTAGGTTTGAAATTTAGCAAACACACCCCAAATACAAATTGGTTGGCAGCAGCAATACCCTAGATGCAACCCCAATCATCCCTTGAGCCCATTCTCCTTAAAATATACCCAAGATCTGGCCGAAATAAGTTTGATTTCGGCCAGATCTCACCGAAGCCGTCATTGGCATTCCTGGCCAGATCTCATTGACGCCGGCGTCGAAAACCCTTCCCATCACCTAGAAATACTCCCCTCTTCCTCTTGACCAAAACCCACCTCACCCCACCCTTGTTAGCCTCGCCAATCGCCCTTGCCAGTTTTGTTTGATTTCCGGTCGATTTACTCAACAGAAATCAACGCCGTCACCACCATTGCATTCACCGGCACTTTCTCTTCCAAAGCCCCAACATCCCGACCGTCAATTGTTCGCCAATTATCCTCCCAAATCCTAGGGTTTTGGGTGAATAAGAAAAATATAAACCCGGCCCGTTAAAGCTTTTGGGTCCTGGTTAAATCGGACAGGCCGAGACGAGTTTTAAAACATTGGTTAAAATAAACGGTAGAAAGATAATCTGGTAATATTTCCTAACTCATAACAGTTTAAATTTTAATGAGTTACTGATAGTTCATTAATGATAGGGGTTTTGTTATTTTTGAAACCTCAGAGGAGCTTTTTTATTATATCATACCTCAAGGGGATTACATCATTAACTCTTAATTTTATTGACGTATGTAGCAGGATTGTGAAAAAGATGGTCCATATTTAATTTTATTTTTAGTAATTGTTTCTAACAAGCTAAAAAGACCCTGCATTTAATATTATAATTTTGATAACCATGATAATTATGTTAATACATTCTTAATTATAATGTCACTATTTCTTTTTCGAAGGTTTAACAAATATAATTGATTGTTCCTAAGAATTACCTTTCGGAGTTTTTCCTTTGGTACAAAAAGATAAAAATCCATTTCAAACTTCTCCAAGACATCACAGTTTTTCAGCAAGTACTTGACCATTTCCAGATTGTTCTGTCCAGTAGTGGATCCAGAAATTCTTGCTAGGGTGGGCCAAAGTAAAATATAATAGCATATAATATTCATATTGTATGTTTTTAGTTGAAATTGACGTAAAAAGAAAAAAAATTACATATAAATATGTTTTTTTTTTAGGGTGGGCCACAATATACTCTAGATCCGCCCTTGGTTCTGTCCCTCCCGCATATGTTTGATCTAAATCACCTTAACACATCGCAAACAGCATGGCGCACAATGTCAAGTCCAATATAAGGAATTTCACCTCTCTTTTTGTGACCGGATGATAAACCCTTTAGTTATTAGGGTTAGCTGTATCCAAAAGTTTTGTGTTTGAGTCTCAGAAGAGGCACCTACTATATTTCTTTTATGTTCGAGTCGCAGGAGAGACATATATCATATCTGTATAATTATCTTAGATCATTGAACTTGTAAGGTGTTCTGTGATTCTGTTCCATTGCATGAATAGATGCATTCGCGTTGTCTGCATATGACTTTTTCATTATAATTGTTCCGACATTCACAAATGCCTCAATTAGGGAAGGTACGTTATCAACCACAAAACAAGCTATGTTATGAAATGAAATTTACATGTATTCAAAATTAGCCTATACATATTGAGGCATTGTTTATAAATTTATGTGTACAGAGTTTGTATAGGATCAACGACAATAGAAAATATAAACCATCAAACTGAACTTCCCGGATTGCAGACGCTTCTTGTTTGTGTGAAGACATAATATGAAATTCAAAACAGCCGGCAGAGAAGGAAGAGAAAGGAAGAATATGAAAAGTTATTATGTAAATGGCATCTGGATTGACGGAAACTAATGGAACCCAGTCAGACCAGGCTTTCACTCTTATCTACAAAAGACCATCCTCTCAATTTTCATCATCTTGAGGGAAGGAAAGGTGGAAGCACCACATCTTTAATCTTCTATATATGTGTTGAGAATCACAAAAGAAAAAAAAAAAAAAAAAAACAAAGGCAACCAAAAACATGAAAATGCATCTTAGAAACCCCCCACTCAAATCCTTCAACACTAGCCCTTCGAACAGTCGACGACGAAGATCTCCGACTTTCTTGCCGATCCAGTTCTTCAAAAGCGATGGTGGAAGAACAAGCACGGGGTGGAAGAGATAAGGGCAGAGCAAGTGGCCTTGTGGGGGAAACAGATAGTCGGGCTCGTGATGGTGGAGATGGTGAAAAACTTAACCTAGGTGCAGGGGTGATGATCCCGTTAAGACTTGGTGATCTTGACATCTGTTTACCAGCAATTACTGCCGGCTCTTGCAGAGGATACCGACAAGGGAATTTCATGTCTTGTATGGTTTTCAAATGGTCAACAATGGTTCTCATGGTGGGTCTTTCTGATGGATCCTTCTGAAGACACTTTAGAGCAATGTCGGCCACTGTCCGAGCTGCTTTGGTCGGAAAGCGACTTTTCAGCTGAGGATCCATGATGAGAGAAAGTCGACAGTCATCAGCAAGGAAAGGCCGGCTCCACTTAACCAAGTTCCTTTCGTCCTTGGGATGGCGGCTATCAAGATTCCTTCGGCCAGTGAGTAGTTCAAGAAGTACAATCCCAAAACTCCAAACATTACTCTTAGGAGTCAGCAAACCTCTCTCTAATGTCTCCACTGAAAGATTTGCTGCAGCCTTCACAGATCAAAAAGATGAAAATATAATCAAATCCCAGAATCTCAAACACAAAAATAAAGTCATTCCAAGAACCAAAAAAGTACATGAAAATTTAGTTAGAAATTATCACACCCGAAATGCAAGTTTTAACTTTTAAATCTAACATAACAAATCAACTTTATCATAGAAAGAACACAGCACAAGGCAGCAAAAGTACTTACAACAGAATTATTAGAGACATCTGTCTCAGGAATATGACCAACACAACCATATCCAGATAGCTTTGCACTGAAATCTTTGTCAATCTGTATGTTGGCAGTTGAAAATTCATTGTACATTGCCTGTAAAAAAATTTGAGAGATCAGTAATCACAAACAAGTACCAAACCTTAGCACATATAAAGACCATGATAATACCCGAGCTGTCAGAACATATATTCTAACCAAAGAAATAAATAAGTAAAGATGAGATTTTATATCAGTATCATTGCTGGGAAAATTTAGATTAAAAAAGCAACACAAGGTACCATTGGTTGGGTCAGTTAGTCTTTACTCGTCTCAAAATGATAATAAATTTCTGATTACCTGCATTGGCCCTTCTTCATGCAAGAAGGTAAGACCTTGTGCTGCACATAATGCAATTTTCATTCTGGTGTTCCAATCAATTGGGGGCCCATCTAATCTCCCAAATAGAAGCCGATCCAAACTTCCATGAGAAAGCTTCTCATATATCAGCATTCTCTGCTCTGAACCATCACGTGCATGATAACCGATCAACTTGCAGAGGTTTGGATGTTGCAAAGATGCAAGGGTGTTTACTTCACTGATAAATTCCTTCAAACACTGTAAGAACACAAAAAACATAGATATAACTTCATGGTCTCAGAAATTTCAGAACTTCAAGAAGAAACATTAATGCGTGATGAAGTTCTTCATGATCAAAGACATGAATAATTATTCAATACAATCAAGGTTCAATTGGAGCCACTGTTAAGGCAACACAGAATCAAAAATGGAAATAAATAAATGTTGTACACGCATGACTGCATCCAAATAACCATATTTTTATATGTTACCTGAGTGGATGGGTTAAGGCGTGTAACAATGGCGTCAAACTTCTTTGAACTTGAAGCATCTTCTCCTCCAAAGGAAGCCATATACATTACAGAAGAAAGACCTTCTGACATGCACCGGTCGGAGAAGAAATTATGGCAAGCAGCTGCAACTTCTTCGTATGGGTAGTTCCGAAGTGTTCCAGATCCAGCAGGAGGCAGTGGCAAAGGTCCAGAAGCAAACAGAGGTCCAGAAGCAAACAGCGGTCCAGAAGCAAACAGAGGACCACTGACATTTCCTGCTTTAAAGCTTCCAGTAGTCTTAAGTGCAGCAGCACTCTGAGGTGATGGAAGTGGAAGAGGTTTTGGACTTGAAGACCATTGTTCCTTCCCCAATCCAACTCGGCTCTTTGATTCTTCTTGCTCTTCATATTCACTTGCTGCAAGTACATCTTGTTCTGCCGCATCAAGACTAGATGGGGCAGATAATGCCCTTGATCTATTGTTAGAAGCTTTGTTGTTCGGTTGAACAGGCTTCACTCTATTCCTAAAACTTGGAGGTGCTGATTGGAGTGAGCGTGTTGGGGTTTGATGTTGGGGCTCAGGCAGTGTGGTGGGAGTATACTCCTGAGGATTGACCCTTTTAATATGAACAGTCTGCTCAGGTTTTTTCTTCCTACTCTTCAAAACTGTGAAACACCCCATTTTATGTACAAAACTACAAGGATTTATTGTGTTCCACTGTGATTCTGCTGACAGAAAAACAAACAATATCTGAATCAACCAAAGCCAAAATCACAACTGCGAGTTTGAAACACTAAGAACGCCAATAAAACCAAAAGAAAAACAAATTAACTAACACTATCATCATTAACAATTCATATTATTCAGACTTGAAAAATCTTAAGCAGAGAGAAAAACAGAAACTAATCTACACAAACAGCTTATACCCCAAAAATATTCACATCCACCGATAAATTCAATCAGCCCACTTGATATTTTTAATCAACAGAAAATCCCAGTTCTCCAGCCTTTTACCAAGTCTCATAAAAGAACAAAAGTTACAAGTGGGTAGGTTTAGAACAATTCCTGATCACCAGTTCTAGTAAAATTCAACAAAATTTAATCATTAATTTACTAACCAATGACCTAATTTTCATTACCCCGCAAGATTGATTAACATAATATTAGCACGATGTCAAAATCCCCGTTTTAACAAATACATAATTGAATTGCAAAAATTCAAGATTAAGCTGCATAACCATTAATGCTCTTCAAAAGAAGACAATAACCATATAAATCAGCATCCCACCAACTGAAGAAAAAAATCATAAATCAAAATAAACATATAAACCCAGATCCAAAATTAGCAGAAAATTCACAATTTCATTCATCAACCAATCAGCTAAACCCAGCAATTTCCCAAAACAATTAAATCACCACAAACAGACATACCATTTACGTTAACAAAACAACAACACATATTCAAACAAACGAATAAAACCCCGGATTTCTCCAAACACAAACCCTCAATTCAAAAACTATCAACAAAATAAAAATAATCTTACCCGGAAAAGAAGGAGTTCATACAAAGTCTAATAACTGAGGCGATAAAAAGGAAGACTAAACGGCGAAACTGAAACCAAAAACTTGTGGTATTGATTAGATGAGAGAAAAAATAGCTTTAAACAAGTCAAAGATGAGAAGTGAATGAGAGAGATTTTTTATTTTAATTTTTTTTTTGAGTTTTTGTGAGACAGAGAGAGAGAGAAAAAGTAAACAAAGATGAAAGAATATTAGACACAGAGAAGAAGAGAATGGAGCCCATTAGCAGTGGTCAAACCAACCATAACCCGGATTCAATTAATTAATCATAATTACAATTTTATCACACAGAATTGCCTTTACACTTTCCCACTTTACCATTTTACCCTCCACCTCCCCTTTTTTATTACTCCCCCTTGCCATTTTCCTTTCTCCCTGTTTTACTTACCACCAGGGCACGGACTGCCCGTTTCTCTTTTAAAAATTATTTCACGATTAAAGATTTTTTTTTGATAATTAGTATATTAATCATATTAATTTGTTTTGTCTAAAAAGCACGCTTTATATGCTTATAATATGCTTTTTATATTTCAAGCCCTACACTAAAGTATTCATACCAACTTATCTCATTTCAAATGAATGGACGAGAGCTTCTATGTGTCAAGACAACTTACAAAACACTCATTACATTATCAAAGAGTATAAATTGACAATTTTCTTTCCCGAAAAGAGGCTGACATATGAGAGCTAGAGATTTGAGCTTCATTATTTCTTTTTTCTCATCTTTGTATGCTTACGCAAATCAAGAAATCAGAAATAAAAAATAATAGTGGTAGATTTGTTTACATTAATACTATAAAATCTCTTTTAGTCATTATTTTATGTTGTACAAATATTCGCTCTATATTTAAATCTATGGATCATCACGTAATTTTTAAGACTATTTTATACTTTTACATGAGTGTTGCATCAAACAACGTAACAATTTGGAATATTAAAAAGGGAACGGGATTTTAACTTTTAAGGAGGTCCGTTTGGTCATTTAAGAGATGGGCGAGAAGAAAATTGGGGAGGGTTGATGTCTAGAATGGTAATTTTGTAGGACACCTCGATATTCAACGAAGAGCGCCTCGATCGAAGTGACAGGCCAGTCAAAGTTAGGAAATTAGTTTTTAAAAAAAGCATGTTTCCGGTGTGGTCAAAGAGACCTATCAATATAGTTGTTTGACTATTAACTTATCCCGTTAGATCTGCGCGTGGCTGAGAGATCGACGGTCAACATACATCACTTAAAAGCCCCACAGGGACCCACTGACATCAACAACTTTGTCTTCTAATGAGTACTAACTACCCTAAGCCCAACGGTGAGAACATTTAACACACATCACCGTCCCGGACCCTGAGTCCCTCAGCAGGCCCAAACTCTCCTTCACTTTATACTGTTCATCTCCCAGTGGCGGGAATAATGACAATTTAATCCTAGATTTTCTTAGTACCTTTAATCTTGTAAATATTTTAGTAACCCTTTCGCCTAAAGTTTGCTAATGACACTAGACAAGTAGGGGTACTTAACGGGCAGAGCCACTCACGAGCGGCTCAACTTGGCTCAAGTTTGGCTCGTTAACAGCTCGGCTCGTCAGATAACGTGCTAGCTCGACTCAATTCATGAGGACAAAACGAGCTGAGTTAGAGCCATATTCGACTCGGCTCGTTAGGCTCGCGAGCCGAGTTTGGCTAAAAAAAATTGAATTTTCTTTGAAATTTTGAATTTTTGAGAGTGGGCTCGCGAGCCTACTCGAACTGGGATCGATAAGCCAGCTCGAATATTTTCAACTCTTTTTCAAACCAAACCGAGCCATAAAATCTACGACTCAGTTCGGCTCGACCTCGACTCAATTAATAATTTTCTCTCATAGGCCGAGCTTGTTAAGCCAAAACTCGGCTCAGCTCGTTAACACCCCTAATGCCAGGGACCAAAACTTTACAGAAAAATCCTAAAAGACTAAATGACTTAAGCCAAAATTCAGGGACAAAATTATTATTTTCCCTAATGACCTATTGTCAATATGGGCGTGGCGGGCACAACTGAGTTAGGAGTTGGCGTGGAAGCTATATAGCAAGAGAGAAATTAAGTGTTCGTTTGGTTCAAAACTTTAGGTTTTTAGGAAAAGTTTTTTGAAAAAGTTAAAAAAAAGTTGAATGGGGCGGGTATTACGATGTAAGATTTACAAATTAATAAATACCCTCTATGTTTGTTTTTTTATAAACACCCCCTAATAAAAACATTAAAAGTTAACAAAAACACCTCTAACCCACTCTCAAATACGACAGCCGCCACCACCGCCGGAGGGTGGCCGGAGTCGCTGTAACAAAAACATTAAAAATATTTAGGGGTATTTAATTACAATTAACAAATTTAAGGGGTTTAAAAAAAGTTGAATAATATTATGAGTTTTTTGGTATTTTACTGTTTAACTTTTTGGGAATACTAAAAGTAGTATTCCAAAATCCAACCAAACAAGCCAAGGTGTGTTGTTTTGTCCGGTGAATGGGATTGGGACTTAGGGGGTAGGCATGTGGTGAAATTGAGATATATTTATGCGAGCACTTTTAAGCTCACGAACTTGAGAGTCGATACTATAGGCTCAATACTTGGCTTGTGTAATTATATGAACGACTCAAGCTCAAGCTCGGCTCGATATCGACCCAGTTGAGGTGAGCTTCTCGCTCGATGCACCCCTAAATGACAAGGACCAAAATGTTACTAAAAAATCAATAAGACTAAAGGTCAGCCAATTTCAGGGAAAAAATTGTAATTTTGTACCCATTGTCATATAGGTGTCGCATTTGACTAATTTAGGAGTAGAGCATGAATATAAAAAGTTAATAGATGGTAGTCAAGTTTTGGGTCTATGATTTGATGTTATTAGTCGATTATTTTGACTACAGCTATAGATTTGTAACATTTCAAACATTACTTGTCACATCTCATTCTATACGTGTAAGTTTAACCATAATTTTATTAATATGTTCAATTGTTTTGTCTTTACAATTTTATGACTTGTAAATGGAGATGACATTTCTCCACCACTCTCTTTTAGGTTAAGCGTATAATTGTAAAAAAACATTCTTCTTTTTGTATTGAAAGCTTATATTTACGGTTATTAATACAAATAAAAGATTTAGGTTATTCGAATTTATAAGTTCACAAATAAATAAAACAAAATCATTAAAATTACATGATATTTCTGCTTTAAACAAATTAATTTTTATTATCATATCCTTTAGACCCAAAGCAAATATAAGTACTTCCCAAAGTTGATTCTCCACTAGGCACAAAGTATAGTTTGCCAATGACTTACTTTAGGAATCACGACGGTGAATTGTTGTGGAATAGTTCGTTTAGATCAGTCGAGGTGGTGTGAGGCCAAACACTTATATATATATCTATATATATATATTATATATATATATATATTAATATATATATTAATATATATATATATAATATAAATAAATTAATTAATTATATTATTATTATTTTGGAGAATTCTTATCAAATTTCTATATAAGTTTAATATTTTGGAAAATAGTTATAAATTTATGTGTAAATGAAAAATTGATTATACAACCAATAAATTATTAGAACTAGGGGGTGTTTGTCTAAGCTTATAAGAGCATCTCTAATGATACTCTTATTTTAAAGGCATCTTTCTATAAATAAAGAGCATCTTCGTTAATTTTAAACATAAAGAACACAATTTTATTCAAATCCAATAGACTTTTTAAATTAATAAAGATACTCTTATTTTTTAAAAGAGACTTAATGGGAGAGAGAATTAATAAATAAATGATAGGAACTTGTAGTTTATTAATTAAAATTAGGATAAAGAGTGAAATTTGACTTCTAAATGTGGAGAGCCAAACTCACTCTCTAATTTATTTAAGATAAAGAGCCAATTGGACTCTGTTTTTATGGATAGGCTCTTTATAATAAAGAGTTTGTGTCTATAAAGAGTCATTTGGAGATGCTCTAAGCTGTCAAACTAGCTTATAAGCTCTAAATTAAACTGACATGTGTTGTTATAACTTTTTTAAGCTATAAACAAAAAAAAAAATAAGTTGGGGAGGGAGGTACTTTTTTTTTTTTTTTTTTTTTTTTGCATAAGCACTCTGTTTATAAGTAGTTTGACCAGATATTACCATATTATCCTTGTTAATTTAAAATTCTATAGATACCATGTTTATGTAGTACCCTTTTTAGTCATTTTATAATAAAATGTACTTATAAGTCACATTTTATCAAACACGTCAACTACTTATCAGTCATTTAGTATTTTAACAAAACAGTAATGCTTAAATTTCAAATGCTTATAAGCTAATTTTTATAAGCTTAAACAAACACCCCCTAAATCAAATAAGATGTTTAATTAGTTTCTTAATGTTTTTAGAACTTATACATTTATACAAATAAAAGATATTAAAATATTTCAAATCTTGAGCAAAATAAGAACATATTTGTAAATACTTCGTAAAGTTCTTGAGTATAATATGAACCATTGTTATAATTTTTTTTTAAATATTATTATACCCCTACGAAAAGATGGAGACTAAAGAGGTATCTTCCCATTTATAAAAGCGAACACCAAGCTTCAGTAGAGGATCCAGAAATTTCTTCAGGGTGGGCCAAAAAAAATTTATATACATTACTATTTTTATCCATATATTTTTGTTGGGTGGGCCAAAATATATAAATTATACATATTAATATTAAAAAAAAATTGAGGGTGAGCCATGCCACCCAAAATGTGGCTGATCCGCCACTGCCAAGCTTTAATGATATATTAGTTGATTCTTTAACTTACATATTTTGTTGTCTTTAATGTAATATTATATGAAAATACATTCTTAAAATAAAAGGTTTTTTCCTTATTTGAATGAATTTCTAATAATCCAATCAAAATCATTGAAAATCGAATAATATAATTTATTTTGTAATGTGGTGGGCAGATTAGATATTGTTGACTAGAGGCTAAAAGGGCCTGATCTATCACCCAAACTCAAAATGTCTGCAGCTCTTAGTCTAGACCTCAATCTTATTTGGGCCATATCCAATATCCATTAACCAGATATGATATCCATAATAGACCTACAGTTTAACACACACACACACACACACACACACACACACACACACATATATAGGGTAATTACTTTATCGAATTCAAGTTCTTCTTTGGTGAGATCAAGTTTCTTGTAATCATTCAACGCATGGATGATTTTTCTTTTGTCGTCAGCAAGATTTCTTTCCGCCTCCTCAAGTTTGTCAAAACACGTATGGAACGATACAAGTTCATCCAAATGTTTAAAAAGCGTTCCTAAAAGGTAATGAAAATGATTCAATCATCACTTTCTTATGGATGTATGTAACAGAGAAGAAGGTTGGAATGAAATGACGAACTTTCTTCATTGATAAGTTTCGTATATATACAACATTGAGATAAGATATCCTAAGACTAAGTCAGATAATATCCTAGGACTAATTTAGATATATTTGAATATTTATACTTTGAATGATAACTCAACTAACTAAGACTAAGTCAGTGTTACTCACAAAGAGATCTCTAATGATCTCTATTATGCCCCCTCAAGATGGAGCTCGAGAAAAGAGTCTAATCTTAAACTTGAGAGATAAAAATTGAGCCCTCGGAAGAGGCTTGGTAAGGGCATCTGCAAGTTGATCTTCGGAAAAGACATGCGCCAGATGAAGTGATCCATTCTGGACCTGATCCCAAATGAAATGAAAATCAATTGTGACATGCTTCATACGCGAATGAAACACAGGATTTGAACTAAGTTGAGTCATCACAATATTATCACAATAAATTACCGGACAATGAGCAAGCTTAACACCAAGATCATTCAAAAGATAACATACCCAATTAAGCTTAACAGTAGTGGAAGCAACTGAATGCTACTTAGCTTTAGTGGATGAGCGAGCAACAATGCATTGCTTCTTAAAACTCCATGAAATTGGATCGTCTAAGATACACCATGTAAGCACTTATAGAGGAGAAGTCGTCCTTATTGTCGGCCCAATCAGAATTAGAAAAGGCATGTAATGGCGAAGTTGAATCACGATAAAGTTGTAAGCCGTCATTCATCGTACCACAAAGATATGTGAGAGACGTTTGACAAAGACCTAATGTTTAGTTGTTGGCCGGTGCATGTATTGAGAGAGCTTATTAATCACAAAGGCAATGTTAGGCCGTGTAAGTAAAAGATATTGGAGACTACCAACTACAGCTCGATACTCAGTAAGATCAAACAAGGAAGAACCAGAGTTTAGCATGAGAGAAGGATGTAACACCCCACTTAAGGTACGTAGTTAAGATTTGATGAATGGTACGAATGGTTATCGATTTATCCTTGGTTGAGTCTGTATGTTGTTATTATTGTTTGGTTTATCCTTGGATGAAAAGGTGTTTTGGTTTGGTTGAGTGTTTTGGTTGAAGGTTAGTATGATTTAGCAAAATTTTAGGGTTATAGTCTTCGCCGGGGCAAAGAAGTTTTGTCGCCGCGGCGAAGAGGGAGTGCTTCAACCCGGGTGGCCTCTGTGAGTTTTCGCCGAGGCGAAGAAAATAGCTTCGCCGCGGCGAAGACTCAGCTGAATGTTCCCCTTGAGTTTTTGAGATTCCTTTCTTTTGAGACTCAATGACCATTCTACCCCTTTTTAGCAGGAAAAGTGGGGAGTGAATTGTAAGGAAAATTCATGGAGAATATTTTGATTGGGGTTGTGTTTGCAAAGAATGAAAGGTCTTAAATGGAATTTCAAAGAGTGAGTAAGGGTATTTTGGGAAAAATTAACAAATTTAGGGGTTTAAAAAAAGTTGATAATATATGAGTTTTTTGGTATTTTACTGTTTAACTTTTTTGGGAATACTAAAGTAGTATTCCCAAATCCAACCCAAAGCCAAGTGTGTTTTGGTTTTGTCCGGTGAATGATTGGGACTTAGGGTAGGCATGTGAAATTGAATATTTATGCGGCACTTTTAAGCCACGAACTTGAGTATCGATACTCATAGGCTCAATACTTGGCTTGTGTAATATATGAACTACTCAAGCTCAAGCTCGGCTCGATAGTTCGACCCAAGTTGAGCGTGAGCTTCTCGCTCGGCTCACCCCTAAATGACAAGGACCAAAATGTTACTAAAAAATCAATAAGACTAAAGGGTCAAGCCAAATTTCGGGAAAAATTGTAATTTTGTCACCCTTGTCATATAGGTGTCGCATTTGAACTAATTTGGAGTTATGAGCATGAATTTATAAAAGTTATAGATGGTAGTCAGTTTTGCGGTCTATGATTGATGTTATTAGTCGATTATTTTGACTACAGCTATACATTTGTAACATTTTCAAACATTACTTGTCACCATCTCATTCTATACGTGTAAGTTTACCATATTTTATAAATGTTCAATTTTGTTTTGTCTTACAATTTTATGACTTGTAAATGGGAATTGCATTATTCCCACACTCTCTTTTAGGTTAAGGGTATAATTGTAAAAAAAGCATTCTTCTTTTCGTATTGAAGCTTTTATTTACGTTATTAATACAAACTAAAAGTTATAGGTTATTCGAATTTATAAGTTCACAATAATAAAAACTCATGATAAATCATAAATTACATGATATTTCTGCTTTCAACATTAATTAATTTTATATATCTATCTTTTAGACCCAAAGCAATATAGTACTGTTCCAAATTTGATTCTCCACTAGGCACAAAGGTAATACGTTTGCCAATGACTTACTTTAGGAATCACGACGGTGAATTGTTGTGGAAATGTTTCGTTTAAGGATCAGTCGAGGTGGGTGTAAATGGCCCAAACTTATATATATATATATTATTAATATATATATATATATATATAATATATATATATATATTATATATATAAATAATTAATATTAATTAATTATTATTATTAGTTTTGGAGAATTCTTATCATTTCTTATATAGTTTAATATTTTGGAAAATAGTTTATAATTTATTGTTTAAATGAAAATTTGATACACAACCAATAAATATTAGACCTTAGGGGGTGTTTGTCTAAGCTTATAAGAGCATCCCTAATGATACTCTTTATTTTAAAGGACATCTTTCTATAAATAAAGAGCATCTTCGTTAATTTTTAAACATAAAGAACACAATTTTTTATTCAAACTACCATAGACTTTTTAAATTTATAAATACTCTTTATTTTTAAAAAGAGACTTAATGGGAGAGAGAATTAATAAAATAAAATGTATAGGAACTTGTAGTTTATTAATTAAATATGATAAAGAGTGAAATTGACTCTCTAAATGGGAGAGCCAAACTCACTCTCTAATTTATATTTTAGATAAGACGCCAATTGGACTCTAGTTTTTATGGATAGCTCTTTTGATAAGAGTTTGTGTCTATAAAGGTCATTTGAGATCTCTAGCTGATCAAACTAGCTTATAAGCTCTAAAATTAAACTACATGTTTTTTTAACTTTTTAAGCTTATACAAAAAAAAATAAGTTGGGGAGGGAGGTACTTTTTTTTTTTTTTTTTTTTTTTTTGCTTATAAGCACTCTGTTTATAAGCTAGTTTGACCAAGTATATTACCATATTATCCTTGTTTAATTTTAAATTCTATAGTATACCATTTTTTAATGTAGTACCCTTTTAGTCATTTTAAATAAAATGTACTTATAAGTCACATTTTATCAAACACGTCAACTCCTTATCGTCATTTATATATTTTAACAAACAGGTAATTGCTTAAAATTTCAAATGCTTATAACTAATTTTTATAAGCTTAAAACACACCCCCTAAATCAAATAAGATGTTTATATTAGTTTCTTAAATGTTTTTGAACTTATAACTTATACAATAAAGATATTAAAATATTCAAATCTTGAGCAAAATATGACAATTTGTAAATACTCTATAAGTTCTTGAGTATAATATACCATTGTTAATAATTTTTTTTTAAATATTATACCCCTATCTACGATAAGATGGAGACTAAAGAGGTATCTTCCCATTATAAAAGCGAACACCAAGCTCAGTAGCGATCCAGAAATTTTCTTTCAGGGTGTGCCAAAATAAAAATTTATTATACTTACTATTTTTATCCATTAATATTTTGTTAGGTGTGGGCCAAAATATATAAATTATACATATTAATTTTAAAAAAATTGAGGGTGAGCCATGGCCCACCCAAAATGTGGCTGGATCCGCCACTGCCAAGCTTTAATGATATATAGTTGATTCTTTAACTTACTATTTTGTTGTCTTAATGTAATATTATATGAAAATACATTCTTAAAATAAAAGGTTTTTTCCTTATTTGAATGAATTTCTAAAATCCAATCAAAATCATTGAAAATCGAATAATATAAATTTATTTTGTTAATGTGGTGCAGATTAATATTTTGACTAGAGGGCTAAAATGGCCTGATCTATCAAACCCAAACTCACAAAGTCTAATAACTGAGGCGATAAAAAGGAACACTAAACGGCGAAACTGAAACCAAAAACTTGTGGTATTTGATTAGATGAGAAGAAAAAATAGCTTTAAACAAGTCAAAGATGAGAAGTGAATGAGAGAGATTTTTTATTTTAATTTTTTTTTGAGTTTTTGAGAGACAGAGAGAGAGAGAAAAAGTAAACAAAAGATGAAAGAATATTAGACACAGAGAAGAAGAGAAATGGAGCCCATTAAGCAGTGGTCAAACCAACCATAACCCGGATTCAATTAATTAATCATAATTACAATTTTATCAACAACAGAATTGTCTTTTACACTTTCCCACTTTACCATTTTACCCTCCACCTCCCTGTTTTTATTACTCCCCCTTGCCATTTTCCTTTCTCCCTGTTTTACTTACCACCATGGGCACGGACTGCCCGTTTCTCTTTTAAAAATTATTTTCACGTTTAATTAAAGATTTTTTTTTTGAATAATTAGTATATTAATCATGATTAATTTGTATTATGTCTAAAAAGTCACGCTTATATCAGCTTAATAAATGTCTTTTTGTACTAGTTGTCAAGCCCATACCACCTAAAAGATATTCATACCAACCTTATCTCATTTCTAGAGATGAATGGACGAGAGCCTTCTATGTGTCAAGACAACTTACAAAACACTCATTACATTACCTCAAAGATGTATAAATTGACATTTCTCTTTCCGAAAAGAGGAGCTGGACATATGAGAGCTAGGCATAGATTTGAGCTTCATTATTTCTCTGTAAATAAAGTATTTCTCTATCTTTGTATGCCTTACGGGCAATATCATAGAAATTGTCAGATAATAATAAAATAATAGTGGATGTAAGATTTGTTTTAAGCATCCGAACTACTATAAAAATCTCTATTTTCAGTCTATTATTTATGTTTCTGCAACATAAATAATTTCAGCTCTATATTTAAATCTTATGGATCTATCACGTGTAATTTTTAAGACTATTTTAACACTTTACACATGCGAGTCGTTGACATCTAAAACCAAACGTAAACAATTTGAAATATTAAAAAAGGGAACGGGATTTTAACTTTTAAGGAGGTCCGTTTGGTCATTGTGAAGAGATGGGCGAGAAGGAAAATTGGGGAAGGGTTGATGTCTAGAATGGTAATTTTGTAGGACACCTCGATATTCAATGAAGAGGGCCTCGATTGAAGTGACAGGCCAGTCAAAGTTAGGAAATTAGTTTTTAAAAAAAGCATGTTTCCGGTGTGGTCAAAGAGACCTATCAATATAGTTGTTTGACTATTAACTTATCCCGTTAGATCTGCGCGTGGCGGAGAGATCGACGGTCAACATACATCACTTAAAAGCCCCACATGGGACCCACTAACATCAACAACTTTGTCTTCTAATGAGTACTAACTTCCCACGCGCCTTAACGCGTGAGAACATTTCACATCATCACCGTCCCTGACCCTGAGTCCCTCAGCAGGCCCAAACTCTTCCTTCACTTTATACTGTTCATCTCCCAGTGGCGGGAATAATAACAATTTAATCACTAGATTTTCTTGAGTCCCTTTAATCTTGTAAAATTTTTTAGTAACCCTTTCGTTCCTAAAGTTTGCTAATGACACTATGACAAGTAGGGGTACTTAACGGGCAGAGCCACTCACGAGCCGGCTCAACTTGGCTCAAGTTTGGCTCGTTAACAGCTCGGCTCGTCAGATAACGTGCTAGCTCGACTCAATTCATGAGACAAAACGAGCTGAGTTAGAGCCATATTCGACTCGGCTCGTTAGGCTCGCGAGCCGAGTTTGGCTAAAAAAAATTGAATTTTCTTTGAAATTTTGAATTTTTGAGAGTGGGCTCGCGAGCCTACTCGAACTGGGATCGATAAGCCAGCTCGAAATATTTTCAACTCTTTTTCAAACCAAACCGAGCCATAAAATCTACGACTCAGTTCGGCTCGACCTCGACTCAATTAATAATTTTCTCTCATAGGCCGAGCTTGTTAAGCCAAAAACTCGGCTCAGCTCGTTAACACCCCTAATGCCAGGGACCAAAACTTTACAGAAAAATCCTAAAAGACTAAAATGACTTAAGCCAAAATTCAGGGACAAAATTATTATTTTCTCCCTAATGACCTATTGTCATATATGGGCGTGGCGAGGCACAACTGAGTTAGGAGTTGGCGTGGTTAAGCTATATAGCAAGAGAGAAATTAAGTGCTTCGTTTGGTTCAAAACTTTAGGTTTTTAGGAAAAGTTTTTTGAAAAAAGTTAAAAAAAAGTTGAATTGGGCGGGTATTACGATGTAAGATTTACAAATTAATAAAATACCCTCTATGTTTGTTTTTTTATAAAACACCCCCTATAAAAAACATTAAAAGTTAACAAAAACACCTCTAACCCACTCTCAAATACGGACAGCCGACCACCACCGCCGGAGGGTGGCCGGAGTCGCTGTAACAAAAACATTAAAAATATTTAGGGGTATTTAATTAAATTAACAAATTTAAGGGGTTTNGCAATGATTTTGGGATGGGACAGTGAGTCATTCTCGCCGCTACGACGTGTCTTATCCGACCACTGTAAGTTAAATCCTTTTCTTATTAATGAGTTATTGAAGTTGATGTGAGAATGGTTATTTTATAGATGAGACGTAGTAATAGAAAGAAGGGTAAGGGTGTGACGAATGAGGGAGAACCCTCTAACCCGCCGGAACAAACTCCCCCTACCCTTGATGCGACAATGATTCGAACCATTGTACAGCAGGTGTTAGCAGAGAGTTGTACCGGAGAGAAATGAGACCCCTAGTAGAGTACCGCCCGTAAGGCAAGAGCCAGAAGGGCCAGTACCTCAGATAGTACAGAATCGAGTTGATCCAATTTAGGGGCTTGCAAGTCGGCATCGGCCACCAGGGTTTAGGGGTACTAGAGACCCATTAGAAGCTAAAGAGTGGTTTAAGTCTGTTGAGCGGACAGTGGCCCTGTTTCCCATGAATGATAGAGAGAGGTTTAGCTATGCTAGTTTCTTATTTCGGGCTGATGCCCGAATTTGGTGGGAATTAATGGAAGAGACTCATGACACGGCAACCATGACTTGGGGGGATTTTAAAAGAGTGTTTGAGACCGAGTATCGAACAGTTGACCGGGTTCATGAGAAAATACAAGAGTTTATTAACTTGAAGCAAGGGATGAGTACAGTGAAAGAGTATTCAGTTTGATTCAACTCTCTTGCGAGGTTTGCACCTGGGATAGTGAGTATACCCGAGTTGAGAAGAGAGAAATTTGTCCTCGGGTTGAGGTCAGAAATAGCCCGTGATGTTATGATAGGCGCAGAGCCCCCTCATACCTATATGGAAGCTTTAGATTGGGCTTTAAGAGCAGAGATTTATGTGAACAAGATGAGTTCAGAAGGGCCATCCATGATAGTATAGAAAGAACCGCCGCCTGCTTCGCAGAAAGAAAGAGTTGAGATTGGAAGAAGTAGAGACATGAGGAACAAGAAGAGGTTCCAGCCAAAGAAGAACAAGGGCGATTGGCAGAGTAAACGACCTAGAACGGTTGGAGTCACTCCGTGCCCTAAGTGTGGGAAGAACCATTTGGGGGAGTGTCTAAAAGAGTTCGGTCCGAATATCTGCTATAGGTGTCGCCAGCCAGGGCACCTAATGAGAGATTGTAAAGTTCCTCCTCCACCAGCAGCACAGGCCCCTAGAGGCACGAATGCCAGGGTGTTTACCATGGCATAGGGTGAGGTAGAGGCCAGTCCATCAGCTGTAACTGGTCATTTATTCTTTCATGCAGTTCCTCTTTATGCTTTAATTGATTCTGGAGCCACGCATTCCTTTATGTCTCATGGGATGATAGAAAGATTAGGTCTGAAGTCTGTNTATTATCATTTTTTTTTTTTTTTTTGGTTAACAATTTGGTAACAATAAAATAACAACCCAGAAAAATTAAAATTAAAATAACAATAAAATAAATAGGTAAGACTAAAGTTTCAACGCAGACTTTTTAACATCACTCAATGTTACGTGCTTTTGTTGTCAAATATTAAATTAAAATTAAAATATTTGGATTTTATATTTTCAAATTTTGAGAAATGTTATCATTTCTTTATTTACTATTTGAAAAATGAAAACAATAAAAAAAAAGTTCCTTATTATTATTATGTGATAAATATGAAGTCCATGTTTGTTGATGCTTAATTTTGACATCAACAACCTCGCACGTGCAAAGTATTAAGCAGGTCTTAGAAATTATACATGATTAATTATGATAGTTGATTGTAGTGCTGAAATGATATATGTTTAAAGAAACATAAATAAAAGACTCACAAAAGAGATTTTTATAGTGATTCGGATACTTAAAGCAAATCCTACATCCACTATTATTTTATTATTCTCTGACTATTTTTCTAATATTGCCTGTAAGACGTACAAAAATGGAGAAATGTTTAGAGAAAAAATAATAAAGCTCAGACGAATATCTAGTTCTCATATGCCTAGCTAGCCCCTTCATGAAGAGAGGTACCATTTTATACACATTCAAGCTTAACATAAGGAGTGCTTTTGCAAGTTGCTTTGACACATAGAGAGCTCTTATTCATTTTGATCTTTTATTTTGATAAAAGATGGGACAGGTATTATATAATATCTCTTTGAGCCGGTTTGGGTTTTAACAGCTAATACACTTTGTCATTTAGGTAGTGTTGACATCAATGTGATTTTTTAGGCATAACAGAACCCCCCAAGTTTTTGGAGTACGTATTGCACATCAAATACTTAGGTTTTTTATCTGAATGGCTGCCACACCATATGCTGCAGTCTCGAATTGAAGAGCTTGAACTATGCCTAGCGTGATAGAGTGCTAAGAACTAGGACTGCAATCTAAGAGCTTAGAGCGATCTGAAGCTGATCACAATCTAATAACTGATATAAAATGTCTAGTAGATGAATTCCTGGAGAAGCTAAGTGTCAGAGGCTAAAACGCACGGTTCAAAGGTCCTAAACGAACATGCCAACTTAAAACAGCCATAACTTTTGATCCGTTTTGAGTTTTCTACACATTTTTTCTGACGCTAGCAACTGGTCGTAATCTGAGAACTGAGAACTGATCGCAATATGAGAGCTGAGAACACGATCTGAGGCTGTTCGCAATCTCAAAGCTAAGAGCTGATCACGATTTGAGAGCTAGTAGCTGATCGTAATTTGATAAAGGCTCGATCTAAGATCTTGAGGAGTGCGATTTGAATGATTTGAAGCGTGCGATCTGAGAGCTTAAGGAGCTCGATATGTACGTGCACGTGATCTGAAGCGCACGATCTGATGCACACGATCTAAGCGATCTGAATCACGCAATCTGAGAGCTTAATGAGCTCGATCAGAGAGCATAAGGAGTTTGATCAGAGAGTATAAGGAGTTCGATCAGAAAGCATAAAGAGTTCGATCAGAAAGAGCGAAGCTTGATTTGAGAGCACAAAGAGTTCGATCAGAAAGCGCAAAGCTTGATCTGAGAACACAAGGAGTTCAATCAAAAAACGCGGAGCTTGATCTAAGAACACAAGGAGTCAAAAAGCACGAAGCTTGATCAAAGAACACAAGGAGTTCGATCAGAAAGCGTTGAGCTTAATCTAAGAACACAAGGAGTTTGATCAGAAAGCGCGGAGCTTGATCTGAGAACACAAGGAGTTCGGTCAGAAAGCGTAGAGCTTGATCTGAGAACACAAGGAGTTCGATCAGAAAACGCAGAGCTTGATCTGAGAATACAAGGAGTTCGATCAGAAAGCGCGGAGCTTGATCTGAGAAAATAAGGAGTTCGGTCAGAAAGCGTAAAGCTTGATCTGAGAACACAAGGAGTTCGATCAGAAGCATCAAAGCTTGATCTGAGAACTAAGATTAGCGATCTGAGTGCTCGGAAGCGTGAACTGGGTGCTCGAAAGCACGATCAGGCCGCTTGAAAGTGCGATCTGAGTGCTCGACAGCATGATCTGAGTGCTCGGAAGCATGATCTGGACACTCAGGAGTGCGATCTGAGTGCTCGAAAGCACGATATAGTCGCTCGGGAGTGCAATTTGAGTGCTCAAAAGCATGATCTGATCGCTCAAGAGCGCGATCTGAGTGCTCAGAAGCACGATCTGGATGATCTGAGCATGTGATCTCAAAAGCTTGGGAGCTCAATAGCTTGGGGGCTTTTTCTTATCTGAGAGCTCTGATGCGTGTGATCCGAGCGATCTGGCCATGCGATCTGAGAGCTCTGATGCATGTGATATGGGAGATCTGGCCACGCAATCTGAAAGCTCTGATACATGCAATCTAGGTGATCTGGCCACGCAATCAGAAAGTTCTTATGTGCGCGATCTGGCCACGCGATCTGAGAGCTTTGATGCGTGCAATCTGGGCGATCTAGCCATGTGATCTGAGAGCTCTGATGCATGTGATCTATGCAATCTGGCCACGCGATCTGAGCTCTGATACGTGTGATCTAGCCACCCGATCTGAGCTCTGATGCGTACGATCTGGCCACACGATCTGAGAGCTTTGATGCATGCGATCTGGCCACGCGATCTGGGAGCTGTGATCTGAGAATAGACTCCAGTATTTTGACAATAACTTGAGCTGTAAACCTTGGATTTGGATGATTCTTGAACCATTAGAAAGCTGACTCGAAGGGTTACAATTCTTGTGTTTATCATTTCGCCAAATTCAGACTTTATCTAGAAAAATATTGAGAGCTGATGTGAATCATGCCCTTTCTCTAGCACCAAACTGTTGATGCTTGATTTTGACACCAACGACCGCACATGTGCAAAGTGCTAAACAGGTCTTAAAAATTACACATGATTGATTATGAGAGTTGATTAGGGTGCTGAGGTGATAAATGTTTGAATAAACATAAATAAAAGACTGACAAGAGGGATTTTTATAGTGGTTCGGATGCTTAAAGCGGATCCTACATCCACTGTTATTTTATTATTCTCTGACTATTTTTCTAATATTGCTTATAAGGCGTACAAAAATGAAGAAATGCTTTGTTTACAGAGAAAAAATAATAAAGCTCAAACGTATGCCTAGCTCTCATATGCCCAACCAACCCCTTTTTCATGAAGAGAGGTGCCCGTTTATACACCTTTGAGCTCAACGTAATGAGTGCTTTTGCAAGTTTTCCTAACACATAGAGAGTGAAAGTTGGAATGCATGGAGAATGATGCATGTGATACTATAATATGTATATTAGTATTTTGCAAAAAAATTCAATCAAATTGAAAACAAATAAGGTATAGCTTGTTACCTTTAGTCCTTAGCAACCTTGGGGACTTTCAAGTTCAAGAGAAATTAAGCGAAAGAGTATCCACACTAAGGTAAAAGAAGAATTAGGCTAAGAGAGATATTTAGGGTTCTTAGAAATTTTTGATCTCTACAGTAAAATTGATATGTCTATTTCTTTATATATGTAGCTTTGTAAACAATTT
Organism: Pistacia vera; assembly: GCF_008641045.1. Lineage (NCBI taxonomy): Eukaryota > Viridiplantae > Streptophyta > Magnoliopsida > Sapindales > Anacardiaceae > Pistacia > Pistacia vera. The sequence goes on along the minus strand of NW_022195543.1, from coordinate 659,902 downwards.
AATAATTGTTTTGGACTTCCTTAAACAATTCTATAATTGTTTCTGGAGTTGTAAATAATTCCATAATTATTATGAAGTTATTAAACTTCTTTAAATAATAACATTGGATTAACATGTTGTAAAACCCCTCCCTAGTCAGGTACCCTTTGAATATCCCTTAATGAGAATCCAGAGAATTCATGTCTGAGGAACGAGTCGTATTTAGAAAACCTGTGCAAGGATAATGACAATGTCCAAAACATTACTATAAGATGTACCGCAGGATCAAAATTTGTACCTTCAAAAATAAAATAAAAATAAAAATTTGAATTCATTTGGGCATCAATCAATATCAAAACATATTAATGTCATTTTCATTCATATGGTGGAAGCTTTAAAAAGGTGTTTCAAAAACATTTGTCATTTAAATTATTTACATCAAGATAAAACGTTAGGATGACAATAAATTATTTCCCCTCACGCATAGCCTTGCTGTCTCCAGCATCCTTCGCTTCTGGATTACTAGTAAAACATTCAACCATGAAAGGGTGAGTGTTAATCGCTCAGTAGGAATGATCCATTTAATACCAAGTATGTTATTTGACATTCATTCAAACACATTCATTCACATACCACACCTCTTTGCATCTAAATATGATTCATTTTCTTTACTAACTCATATACGTTTCATCATCTTCCCCATGGCCATATAAAACATCAAGTGTACACATACAAATAAGTATGTAAACATAGTACACACACATCATATGCCATGACATGACATAACATCTAAATATCATTTAACATGAGTACAAATCATCTCATGATGTAAATAACATCATAACTCATGTAATGCAACTAAATGCATATGAATCATTTAACGTCTAGTCGATCGGACTTTTCTTACCGTCTTAAGACCTTCATATCCTTTAGTAGAGTTGGAAAAGTAACCCGCCCAGCCTAACCCAACCCGGCCTGGCCCGCGGCGGGTTACTACTTTTGGCGGGTTGGTCCTAACCTGCCCGCCAACAAAGGCAGGCCGGGTTAGGCCCGCCATGTTTGCGGGAATGGCTGGCCCAACCCGACTCGCCAACCCTAACCCGCCGATTAGGTTGCGGGTCGGGCCGGGTTAACCCCCTTTTTTTATTTTTTATTTTGTTTTATTTAGTTAACTTTTCAAATAAATAATTAACGATTTATAAATGAATAAATTTAATTGTTTTTAGTTAACTTTTCAAATATCAATAATTAAATTAAATTAATTTTTTTTATTAACATTGCAAATATTAATTCAATTTTCATACAATAAAATTTAATATAAGAAAAATTAGATTTATTCATTCAATTGATGAAACTTTAGCATAAGAATGAATTATAGTTTATACAAGACATGGAAATTTAAGAATAAGACTTCAGTATTTAATTTTTTTATATTTTACGTACCATAAAAAATAATAATAACAATGTGTCAAATATTACAAAGTTTTATACATTTTAATATTTATGATTTAGAAGTATAGTTTAATATTATTGTGTAAAATTATTTGTAAGAGTTCAATCATAATAATTTAATTAAAAGAATTAAAAAAATGGGGGAAACTTGAAAAAAATAATTAATTTTTTATTTTTTTTATTTTTTTTTGGGCCAACCTGGCGGGTTGCCATATAGCAACCCGGCCCACCCGGGGGTTGCATGCGGGTTGGGTTGTAACACCCTACTTGAGGTACGTAGTTAAGATTTGATGAATGGTTCGAATGTTTATCGATTTATCTTTAGTTGAGTTTGTATGTTGTTATTATTGTTTGGTTTATCCTTGGATGAAAAGGTGTATTGGTTTGGTTGAGTGTTTTTCTTGAAGGTTAGTATGATTTAGCAAAATTTTAGGGTTATAGTCTTCGCCGGGGCGAAGAAGTTTTGTCGCCGCGGCGAAGAAGGAGTGCTTCAACCCGGGTGGCCTCTGTGAGTTTTCGCCGAGGCGAAGAAAATAGCTTCGCCGCGGCGAAGACTCAGCTGAATGTTCCCCTTGAGTTTTTGAGATTTCTTTCTTTTGAGACTCAATGACCATTCTACCCCTTTTTAGCAGGAAAAGTGGGGAGTGAATTGTAAGGAAAATTCATGGAGAATAGTTTGATTGGGGTTGTGTTTGCAAAGAATGAAAGGTCTTAAATGGAATTTCAAAGAGTGAGTAAGGGTATTTTGGGAAAGAGTGGAGAAAAATATGTGATATTAAGGGTTAGCTTTAGAAACCCCTTCATTTTGTTTTCTCACCACCGCCTCTTTCATCCCCTATTTCTCTCAATTTTTCATCCAAGATTCCAAGGATTCTTGAAGAGCTTTTGACTAGAATTTGTTACAAATTGATCCTAAGTACTAAAAGGTAAGATTCCTTACTCTAGAAGCAAATTTTCATTTGTTGAAAGAATGGGATCCTTATTAAGTTTTGTATTGAAGGTTAAGAGAAAGTATCAAGCCATCAAGAGTGGAGAGTTTAAGTGGGTTCTACTTGTGTCCAAGGTAAGTAAATTCATCTAAGTTGTGATTTACTTGATTGAATGATGTGTGGAGAGTTTTAGATCTATGATTAATGCTTGAATTTTTTATGTTGAACTGAGTTGATGAATTCATGAATGGGTTCAATGTTGTTATATGAAGGATTTTCCACCATGAGGAGGGTGGATTGTGTTGTGAAATTTTGGTAGAAGTATGGGTAGAATTAGAAGTAATTGAGAGGAATTTTTGAAGTGTGTTTCTCTTTGCAGGATGTGTAATGATTTAAAGGAGTTGAACTCCAATTTTGGATGGTTAAGAAAGAAATATGATTAAAGTTAGAATAGAGTTTATGTATGCACACATATTGTTTGATGAAATGCCTAAAAGAAGCATAAGTAGAATTAGAGAACCTTACCTTATGCAACGTAGCATATTTGCATGTCATGAATGCATATAAGGAAGATTTTAGGTATGAGTCATCCATATGCATATGTTTAATTGAGTAATTACATAAGAAAGAAATATGAGAAATGAGAAAGAAACACTCTATGAATAGAGAAAAAGAAAAGAACAAATTCTCTTAGAGTAAAGAGAAAGAAAGAACTAGCACTAGAAAATAAAATGATTCTTAAGTGCTATAGAAAAGAAAAGAAACTAGGTTGTGCGATGGGGAACTCGTTAGTATAGAGTTACCCTTATTTAAACCGTTATGAGAAAGAACGGTCTCCGCCATGAGAGAGCGGAATGCGTGTAAATCGCTATGATAAGGAGCGATCTCCGCCATGAGAGAGCGGAATGCCTGTGATCCGTTATGAGAAAGATGGACTCCGCCATGAGAGAGCGGAATACACGTAAACCGCTATGAGAGAGAGGGAGCGGTTTCCGCCATGAGAAAGGCGGTATGAGATTGAGAAAAAGAAAAGAATAGAAAGAAAAGAAAAGAAAGAAAAATGAGAATTTGAATTAGAAATTTGATAAGAATACAAAGAGAATTGATGAGTAATGCACGGGGACGATAGCGTAAGAGACTGTTTTACTTACTGAGCATCTTTGTGCTCACTCCGTTGTTTTCTTTGTTGTACAGGAAATAGGTGAGGACTTGGTCGGATGGACGTCGGCAAGTGGGGAGATTTAGCTGTACTGTCCCTTGTTTCGAAAGTCCTTGTACATATGATGTTTTGTTTTGTAACGAATGTGATTACTAAGTAAAGAAAATTTTTGGGCCCAACTTGTTTTGATAAATATGCTATCTTTTTATTAATCGATATTACGAATCTGGTAGAAAGAAAGTACAACAAACACTTGCCAGGTCTCCATGCCGAAGAGAGGAGCCGAGCGATTCTCGCTTTGTTAGAGGAAGAAAAAAATTATCACCAAGTGTTATACGAGGCGAACCTGTGAAGGAGTCCTTTGTGGAGTCATGTCCTCGAGGTGCAAAAAGGTACTTTGGTTCCACTCGGACACCTGTTGTTGTATGTCTTGTTGGCTAGGTACAACAACCTCATCGTCTTTGGTAGATCTGTATGTTACCTACTAACCGTTGAAGAATTGTGCCTTGTAAACAAGAGGATGTCGAGCAAGTTTAAGGTGCCATCGGTGAAAGAGATAAAAGAGAAACACCGGACAGAGTCAGCGAGGAAGCGAAGGAGAACCAAGCTAGGTGGAAGCTCATCAGCTTCGATTGAGACGAATCCGAGCTATGTTTCTCCATCTGCTCAGAAGGTGGTGTCGACTGCTACCGTGGTGGTGTCGGATGACGATAGCTTGAAGATCGTCATTCCGTCTGATGCCTCTGATATGTCCTTCATTGGGGCCGTCATGGATTCTTTTCCTTTTCCTGAGGACGAGCGTCAACTTGGGCAGCTCGGTGCAGCACAGGCGGCCGAGTGGATGATGGCTCGGTTCTTTTAGGTGATTGATCTCATTCTCTCTTGTGTCACTTACCCTTTTTACTTAGTCTAATTCGTTTACTATTTCGTGATTGTAGGCTTTTTATGGGGGTGCCTATCTTCATAAGTTAGTTACTTCGTAGGATAAAAGGAACAAAGAATTAGAGCGGCGCAACAAAGAGCTCGCTGATGCTACCTCCGAGCTGGAGCACAGGCTCTGAGCTAGGCAAGAGAGAGAGGAGGGGCTGGAAAAGGACCGCGTGGATCTTACTCGACAGTTGCAGAAAGCTCAAGCTGAGTAGGAGACTAAGAGGGCCTCCTTCCTCTACAGGTTGGAGACCATCTCTATTGAGGCAGTTTTGAAGACTCGCTCGGAGCTCATAGAGGAGTATAAGGCAGGGAAGCAGGGTGAATTGGAGCTTGATGAAGACATAGCAGAATACAAGACTTTCCTCGCAAAGCAGGGGCTTGGACCCAAACTGAATAGCCACGAAGATGAAACCCTAAACCTGAAACATAGGCCGGATGGTTGGGCGATGGATTGCAGGAGTCGACCAAAGGTGTAGTTGCGCCGATAGGTCAACTAACTAGAGATGTGTCTAGGCCGAGCGGCTCGATTACTGAGGATGCTTAAACTTTATAAATTTCTTTTGTTGTTTCTTTTTTGTAAGTACCGAGCGCACCTTTCGTTTGCAAGTGCCGAGTGCACTGAATCATATGAAACTTTAGCCCTTGGGGTGTTTTATAGAAAGAGTCTAGCTCCTTTTGTTTGCTTTTCATTTGATAAAAGTTATTAAATGTTATGGATTTGTTAGAATGATGTCAAGATGGGAATGTCCCTCACAACCCTTGGGGCGTTCATTATCAACACACTTAAGCAACTTTGATAACTAAATAGTACTTCTATTAATTGGGTGATGACAAAATTCAAACTGGAGAAAAAAAAACATCTAACGAAAATGGGGAGAATGGACATGCCCATCCAGTCCCTTGTTATAGATAATTAAGCTAGAGAAGGCGAGGCCAAGCCGACCGGTTTCAAAAGTGGTAGGCTTTTATATGGGCGACGTTCCAACTGTTTGTGATGTTCTTGCCCTTCGATGTTTGTAGTTGATATGCTCCTTTACCGACAATTTTGGTTATTTTGTAAGATCCTTCCCAAGTAAGGCTGAGCTTGCCAGCTCCTAGTACTCTTGTGTTCTGGAACATTTGGCGCAAAACTCAATCGCCAACCTTGAAGACTCAGACTCAGACATTCTTGTTGTAGTGTCGAGCCACCTTTTGTAGGTATATGGCATTACGGATTAACGTTTGATCCTGTAACTCATCGGCGGTGTCAAGATTGTGGCAAAGTTGTTGCCTGTTGGCATCTTCATCTATCCATTAGAGCTGTATTGAGGGGTTCGCCACTTTTGCTAGAATAATAGCTTCCGAGCCATAGGCCAAAGAAAAGGGGATTTCTCCTGTAGACAACCATGTCGTGGTGCGATAGGACCATAGTACTCCGAGGAGCTTGTCCTCCTAAACGCCTTTTGCTTTTTGTAATCTCTTCTTCAATGTCTGGAGAATGGTTTTGCTCAAAGATTCAGCTTGCCCATTTGCTTGGGGGCACCGAGGCGTAGAGAAACTTAACTTGATGTTCCACGTTTTGCAAAAGTCTTGGAAGCCTAAACTGATAAACTGGGAGCCGTTGTTTGTAACTGTTTCCCTGGGTAAGTTAAACTGGCAAATTAAGTTCTTCTATACAATGCTCTTTACTTCGCGATCTCTGATTTGGGCAAAGGCTTCTGCTTCTATCCATTTAGTGAAGTAATCAGTGACCGCGAGCATGTATACACTTTGGTCCAACGCAGTTGGTAGCTTTCCAACGATATCCATCTCCTACTTCATGAATGGCCAAGGTATGGGGATAAAGCTGAGTCGTTCTGGAGGAAGACATGACACTTTGGAGAAGCGTTGGCAACTATCACACTTCTTGGCATACTTGGCCACGTCGGCATGTATGGTGGGCCAATAGTAGCGAGACTTCATCCCCTAATTTGATTGTCACACTCGCCTTCATGGAGTTCTAGAGCACATACTTAGCTTCCTTAGGGGTGCTACACTTAAGGTATGGTCCCGAGAACAATCTTCTGAGTAGGCAACCTTCATATATGGTGAACCGTGCCACTTTGGCTTTGAGTTGCCTTGCCTCATTCTTATCTTTGGGGAGTTTGTCGTTCTCCAAGTAATGTAGGATGCGGGTCATCCATGATTCGTCCAGGCCTACTAGAGCAACTTTGGTCAAGCTAAGGGCGATTGCCGATGTCTGTAGATGTATTAATGTGATCATTGTTAGCCATTCGACCTTAAGAGTTGGACTGAAGTTGGCAAGGGCATCTGCATGGGAGTTTTCAGTCCTCGGGACTTGGTTGATTGTGCATTCTTCAAAAGATGACTGGAGCCCCTTGGCTAAGGTTAGGTATGAGGTCATTTTGGCGTCTTGTGCCTGATAAGATCCCTTAGAGTTGGTTCACCACCAGCTGTGAGTTGGATTTTACTTCTATCTTTTTAATTCCCATTCCTTTAGCTAGTGAGAGTCCGATGATTAGCGCTTAGTATTCAGATCATTGTTGGTTGCTTTAAAGCTACACCGGACGACTTGTTGCATAATGTCTCCTTCTAGGGAGATAAGTACTAACCTAATCCATTGTCATTAACATTGCTTGAGACATCCACTGCTAGGGTCCATTTTGAAGGTGTATGATCAGTCAGACATAGGAGCTCTCTCTCCACCTGAACAGAAATGCTAGGTGCTAAATCGGTAATAAAATCAGCTAGCACTTGAGATTTGATGGTAGGGTGGTGTGGTGTTGGAAGGAGATATCGAATGACTCAGTTCGACCATCCACTGAATGAGCTGACCTGAGAGATATGGTTTGTGAAATATCTTTTTCAATGGGTAGAAGGTCAAGACCGTGACTGGGTGGCATTGAAAATATGATCAAGGCAAGGGCTAACTTCTTAAGTTGGTTGTACCAAGTCTCAACGTTGAGTAAGGATTTACTGGTGTAGTAGACTAAGAGTTGCCTTCTTTCTTCCTCTCGGATCAGTATGACTGATTTGGAAAATTCTGACATTGCTAGATAGGTGAAGAGTTGTTCCCCCGTTTTTGGCTTGGAGAACAGTGGATGCGATGTTAAGTACCACTTCAGTTGAGTCAATGCTTCTTTGCATTCTTCAGTCCACTCAAACTTCTTTGACTTTCTAAGTGCAGTGAAGAAAAGATGACATTTTTTCGCCAACTTAGAGATGAAACAGCCTAGGGCAGTTATCCTTCCTGTGACACGTTGTACATCTTTTATGCTAGTTAGAATGGGATACCCAGAACCGCCCTGATCTGATCTGGATTGGCTTCAGTGTCGCGCTGCATCGCCATATATCCTATAAACTTCCCTAAGAATACGTCGAAGGAGCACTTAGCCAAATTTAGCTTCATGTTGTATTTTTGTAGTACCTCGAAGGCTTACCGAAGGTGGTCGAGGTGTTGCTCGGTGATTAGTGACTTTACCAGCATATTGTCGATGTAGACCTCTATAAAGTCTCCTAGCAAGCTGGAAAACATTTTGTTCACGAGTCGCTGGTAAGTGGCTCCAACATTCTTCAAATTGAATGGCATCACTTTGTAGCAATAGATACCTTATTCAGTGATGAAATCGGTCTTTTCTTGGTCATCCAGGTGCATCAGTATCTGGTTGTATCCGGAGAAAGCATCTATAAAGTTAAGCAGTTCATGTCCGACGATGGCATCCACTAACAAGTCTATGTGAGAGAGTGGGAAGGAGTCTTTTGGACAAGCCTTATTTAGGTCAGTGAAGTCAATACAAACTCTCCATTTCCCGTTCTTCTTCTTCACTACCACCATGTTCACCAACCAATCTGGGTATTGGACCTCCCAAACCGAGTCGTTGCTAAGTAGTTTCTCCATCAACTCGTTAATCACCTTGTTTCTCTCTGGGGCGAATCTTCTCCTCTTTTATCTCACGGGAGGGAAGTTCAGGTCGGCATTTAGTTTGTGCATGATAACTTCGGGGCTGATCCTGGTCATGTTAGAGTGAGACCAAACGAAGCAATCTTGGTTCTCCTTTAGGAAGTCGATCAACTTTCTTTGGATATCAGGTGAGAGCTGAGCCCTGGTTTGTGTCTTTCGGTCCGAAAACTTTGGGTGAATTTGGACCTTATCCAACTCCTCTATTATTAGCTGGTCCGGCTCTACTCTTCCAGTTTGAGGTGTCTGTAGTTGCTACATGGCGCCACGGTTCGGCTTAAAGGCATTTTGATAACAATCTCTGGAAGCCTTTTGATCTCCCTTGATCTCTTTGATGCCCCACTTGATAGGGAACCTGATCATCTGGTGAAAAGTTTAAGGAATGGCTCACATGCTGTGAATCCATGGCCAACCGAGGATCACATTATAGGGGGAACGGGCTTCTAGTATCATGAAGGTGGTTTGTTGGTTAATCCCTTCGGTGTAGACCGGTAGAGCAATCTCCCTAATGGTGTATTTTTTCTCCAAGCTGAATCCGACGGGGGGAGTTGGGCGGCGGTTGATACTAGACTCATCTAGCCCCATCACCTTGAATGCTTCAAGGTACATGATATTTGCTGAGGAGTCGGGGTCTATCAAGATTCTTCTAACAATGATGTTGGCAATCTAGAAGGTGATTACGAGTGCATCGTGATGGGGATTCAGGAGTGTTGCTGCTTCATTATCTATGAATTCTATGGTTAGGTTGGTGGCTCTTTGTTGTGTCGGTCTTGAGTGCTGGAACTATGGGTTAGTTACGGCTCGGGCATGGCGCTTTGCTGAGGAGTAGCTTACTCCACTAACTTCCGATCCGCCCGAGATAACCCCACACGTTCTATCTGTTGGAGGGGCTTTTGGTAGCGGAGTAACTTGGCTATCTCTGTTCATCAATATGCTTTTCCCCTTGTCTGTCAAGAATTTGCAAAGATGTCCCCTTTTCAGTAGCTCGGCTACTTCGAGTCGAAGTGCAATACAATCGACGGTGTTGTGGCCATGGTCTCTATGGAATTCGCACCATTTGGTGGTGTTCCGCTTTGCTCCAGGATGTTTCAATTTGGCTGGCCATCTGACCACGTTCCCCATCTCCTTCATCACAACTACCACTTCTAGTGGTTCGATAATGAGGTTATAGTTGGGCAGATTATACTTGGGTGGTGTGCTGAGGTCATCGTTCCGAGCTGGATGACGATCTAGTTGGTGCATGTTGTCTCATACAAAAACCCTTCCTACCGAATAGGGCTCTAGCCTGGTGTCATGACGTTTATCAAGGCACTGGGAGCGACAATCATCGCAGGCGCTTTGCTTGGCTCTATGAGCTTTATCTTCCTCCCACCTTATCTTAACTCAAGCACGGGCCAATACATCATCCATGGGACTGTAATTAAATTCGGTGAGTTCTTTGTAAAATTCCCCATCTGGAAGTAGGCCTTTCCTGAAAGCATTGACCATAGTCTCTTGGTTGCAGTATGGGATTGAGAATTTTTTGCAGTTGAAATGCCCCACATAGTCTCGTAGGGGCTTGTTGCGGTGATGTTGGATCCAGTAGAGGTCGCTAGATGACTTCTCCAATTTTTTGCTACTAGCAAATTGCTTCACAAAGGTATCCGTGAGTTGGGCGAATGAGGCGATAGAGTGATTGGGGATGTTGGTGTACCACTGGAGTGCGAGCCCTATCAGGTTGGAGCAGAAGCTTTTGCACATGCATGCCTCCTAGAGATCCCTTGGTATGGCAGTGACAAACATTCTTTACTTGTAGGAGGCTATATGATCATCTCGGTCAGTGGTGCCATCGTACAACTTCATGTTGAGGAAGGTGAATTTGCGGGGCAAATCTGCGAGGGCGATGGTATCCACAAATGGCGACTCTGTATAGCTCTGGGGTTGACTCTTTTTTAGGGGTGTTAGCACCCCTGGGATGCGTTGCATCATGGCTTCCACTTCGGCTAGTCGTTTGGTCAGTGTTTCCTCAAGGGTGGTTGGTGTAGGAGTATTGAGGTTATAGAGGAATTAGGGGAACAGTCTTGGGTTGATGTGAATGGTCGTGCCGAATGGTATGGCTTGGGGAGTTGTTCCGATTAGTGATTGCATGGGATGTATTTGTTGGTGTGCAAGGGGGTGTTCAATTGCTAGGGTGGCACGGTTTGGGCATGTGTTTCAGCAATTGGGTTGGTAGAGATATGGGCATTATCTTCTTGGGTCGGCTCGGCCATGTCTGTCGTGGTGTTGGGGTCTCTGTTGGTGCAAGTACTAGGAAAGGCGTCGTCGTTTGGGCTCAGAAACACTTTTCTAGGTTGAATGGGGGGTCGAGAGGTGGATGCATGATGCTAGTTGAATGACCAATCCAAATAGTAGAATTGATTTACCTTATCCTGGAGAGCTTGATTTTCGGCGTAGATGGCGGCATTCTAGACTTCCAAGGCTTGATACTTATTGTTGCTTTCCTACACCAATGCGGTGAGCGCTTCGATCTAAGCCGTTACATCTGGCACTGCGATTTCCGTGCGGTTGGCCATGAGAGCTGAACGAAAGGGAAAGGGTCGAATAGCATGTTGCACTGGATCGTTTGATTGGCAGGGCCCCACGGTGGACGCCAAATTGTAAACGCTAAAATTTACAATTGAATTGAAGATAAGATCTTGGGGGGCGAGCCACTGACAACCTTGATGGACCTGCAGGTGGTCTTCTTATGTCTAAGAGGGAGCTTTAATGATGCGAGGGAGTTGAAGTAGATAATGGGTTTGACAATACGAGAGCTAGAGCTTAGGGGTGATTTTTGTGGATGCCTAATAAGACGGTCAGCCTCTGTTTATATAGTGAACCCAAGGGGTTCGAATCCTAGTAGAACTCTGAGTCTTACTTGGTAAGGGAGTTCTCTTTTTGGGAAGATATTTGATTCTTTGCCTTTATCAGTTTAGGCTTTCCTCTTTGAGTGAGATACGGGATCTTGTCAAAAGAGGAATTTAGTTAAGATTCTGATCCTCGTTATGGATTGTTGTAGGCGAATAGGTCGGACCCAGTTCAGATTAACTCGGAAGATGGCCTAACTCATAGAGCAGGCAGTTCACAAGGTATTCTAAGCGTGGGCTCAATCGAGATTGGGTCAAGACTCTGGGTCGTCGCATATCAACAATGCTATTGCACCTCGTCAGGTCCAATACGAATTTTGACACATACAATGCGTATATGTTATTGATCAAACTCAATTTCATCTTGATTATTTAAAAATAAAATTAGAGTTTATAATGTAGAAAAAGAAGTAGAAATTTTAAATTAATAGCAAAAGATTTATTCTAGATGGATTGTGTATAAAATACCTTTTTGAGTCTACCATGTTTCAAATTTGAAGCAAGGGTATAATATAATTATTACTAAAATTTTCTTCAAAGAAGATGTAATTACCAGACAAAAACTTGTTTGTAAATAATAATAATAAGATTAAGATTATCTACAAGTTACACTAACACAACACTTAATTAATACGCCAAAGTAAAAGGTAAATATGATATTGGTTTGTTGCAATGGATGGAAAATAAATAATTGATAGGTTATAATATATGTAGTGGCCGAACGACTTGCGCATACCCAAGGTTTGCTGTAACGACAAATTGGTATCTAAAAGGTTTGGAAACGACAAACAGGTACCTTCAGTCATGTGCTGTTAGTGATTTCTGTTTGTTAATAGTGAAAAGACTAAAATGCCCTTAAAAGTTTGATATTTTAGTTTTTTATAAATTTAAAAATTTCTAAAAAACCCCCTAGGTTTGCTAATTTAATAAACACCCCCATATATAAAAAGTTTGTTAAATGACAAAAATACCCCCACCACCTGCAGTGCCAGATTCCGGCCACCACCGCCGGAAACTGGCCGGGAAATTGCGTTACGACATAGACCCGTCAGATCTGTGTCGTAATGTGTCGATTTGGTCGTCGAGGCAGCAGATGGAGTTTTGTGGCCTCGACAACCAGATCTGGCATTTTCTGGCCAAATCCATGGCTGATCTGACCGAAAAAGGCCAGATATACGGCTAGATCTGGCCGTTGTGGCTGCAAAACTCCATCTACGGCGTCGACGACTAGATTTGGCCATAGATCTGGCCTTTTTCGACTAGATCAGCCACGGATCTGGCCGAAAAAGGCCAGATCAATGCGTTATGACACAGATCCGACAGGTCTGTGTCGTAACGCAATTTCTGACCAAATTCCGGCGGTGGTGGTCGGAATCTGGCATTGCAGGTGGTGGGGGTGTTTTTATAATTTAATAAACTTTTTATACATGTGGTTGTTTAGTTAAATTAACAAACCTTGGGGATTTTTTAAAAATTTTTAAATTTATAAAAAACTAAAATATCAAACTTTCAAGGGCATTTTAGTCTTTTCACTGTTAACAAACAGAAATCACTAACAGCACATGACGGAAGGTACCTGTTTGTCATTTCTAAACCTTTCAGGTACCACTTTGTCGTTATTTGACCTATATTTAGTGGAAATATAAATAAAATGGCTGATTTGTAAACAACAAACACTTGCCAGTCTCCATGCGAGAGAGAGAGCCGAGCGATTCTCGCTTTGTTAGAGGAAGAAAAAATTATCACCAAGTGTTATACGAGCGAAACCTGTGAAGGAGTCCTTTGTGGAGTCATGTCCTCGAGGTGCAAAAAGGTACTTTGGTTCCCTCGGACACTGTTGTTGTATGTCTTGTTGGCTAGGGACAAAAACTCATCGTCTTTGGTAGATCTGTATGTTACCTACTAACCGTTGAAGAATTGTGCCTTGTACAACAAGAGGATGTCGAGCAAGTTTAAGGTGCCATCGGTGTGAAAGAGATAAAAGAGAAACACCGGACAAGAGTCAGCGAGAGGAAGCGAAGGAGAACCAAGCTAGGTGGAAGCTCATCAGCTTCGATTGAGACGAATCCGAGCATGTTTCTCATCTGCTCAGAATGGGTGGCGACTGTACCGTGGTGGTGTCGGATGACGATAGCTTGAAGATCGCATTCCGTCTGATGCCTCTGATATTCTTCATGGGGCCGTCATGGATTCTTTTCCTTTTCCTGAGGACGCGGCGTCAACTTGGGAGTCGGTGCGCACAGGCGGCGGCCGATGGATGAGGCTCGGTTTCTTTTAGGTGATTGATCTCATCTCTCTTGGTCACTTACCCTTTTTACTTAGTCTAATTCGTTTACTATTTGTGATTGTAGGCTTTTTATGGGGGTGCCTATCTTCATAAGTTAGTACTTCGTAGGTAAAAGGAACAAAGAATTAGAGCGGCGAACAAAGAGCTCGCTGTGCTACCTCGAGCTGGAGCACAGGCTCTGAGCTAGGCAAGAGAGAGAGAGGAGGGGCTGGGAAAAGGACCGCGTGGATCTTACTCGACCGTTGCAGGAGCTCAGATGAGTAGGAGACTAAGAGGGCCTCCTTCCTCTACAGGTTGGAGCCATCTCTATTGAGGCAGTTTTGAAGACTCGTCGGAGCTCATAGAGGAAGTATAAGGCAGGGAAGCAGGGCGAAGGGAGCTGGATGAAGACATAGCAGAATACAAGACTTTCCTTGCAGAGTACGAGCTTGGACGAAACTCCGAATAGCCAAAAGAAAATCGATGACACCTAAACTCAGGCTGGATGGTTGGGCGATGGATTGCAGGAGTCGACAAAGTGTGTAGTTGCGCCGATGGTAACTAACTAGAGATGTGTTAGGCGAGCGGCTCGATTACTGAGGATGCTTAAACTTTAGAAATTTCTTTTGTTTGTTCTTTTTTGTAAGTACGAGCGCACCTTTCGTTTGCAAGTGCCGAGTGCACTGAATCTATGAAACTTTAGCCTGGGGTGTTATAGAAGAGGCTAGCTCCTTTGTTTGCTTTCATTTGATAAAAGTTTAAAGTATGGATTTGTTAGAATGATGTCAAGATGGGATGTCCCTCACAACCCTTGGGGCGTTCATATCAAACACACTTAAGCAACTTTGATAACTAAATAGTATATTCTATTAATTGGGTGATGACAAAATTCAAACTGGAGAAAAAAAAACATCTAACGAAATGGGGAGAATGGACATGCCATCCAGTCCCTTGTTATAGATAATTAAGCTAGAGAAGGCGGAGCCAAGCGACCGTTTCAAAAGTGGTAGGTTTTTATATGGGCGACGTTCCAACTGTTGTGATGTTCTTGCCCTTCGATGTTTGTAGTTGATAGCTCCTTACGACAATTTTGGTTATTTGTAAGATCCTTCCCAAGTAAGGCTGAGCTTGCCAGCTCCTAGTACTCTTGTGTTTGGAACATTTGGCGCAAAAATCCAATCGCCAACTTGAAGACAGACTCCGACATTCTTGTTGTAGTGTCGAGCCACCTTTTGTAGGTATATGGCATTTACGGATTAACGTTGATCCTGTAACTCATCGGCGGTGTCAAGATGTGGCAAAGTGTTGCCTGTTGGCATCTTCATCTATCCATTAGAGCTGTATTGGGGGTTCGCCACTTTTGCTAGAAATAATAGCTTCGAGCCATAGGCCAAAGAAAAGGGGATTTCTCCTGTAGACAACCAGTGTCGTGGTGCGATAGGAACTAGTACTCCGAGGAGTTGTCTCCTAAAGCCTTTTGCTTTTGTAATCTCTTCTTCAATGTCGGAGAATGGTTTTGCTCAAGATTCAGCTTGCCCATTTGCTT
This sequence comes from Pistacia vera, assembly GCF_008641045.1. Classification (NCBI taxonomy): domain Eukaryota; kingdom Viridiplantae; phylum Streptophyta; class Magnoliopsida; order Sapindales; family Anacardiaceae; genus Pistacia; species Pistacia vera. Next base: position 644,819 of record NW_022195543.1, on the reverse strand, counting down.
GGGGGCACGAGGCGTAGGAAACTTAACTTGATGTTCCACGTTTTGCAAAAGTCTTGGAAGCCTAAACTGATAAACTGGGAGCCGTGTTTGTAACTGTTTCCCTGGGTAAGTAAACGGCAAATTAAGTTCTTCATACAATGCTTTTACTTCGCGATCTCTGATTTGGGCAAAGGCTTCGCTTCTATCATTTAGTGAAGTAATCAGTGACCGCGAGAGCATGTATACACTTTGGTCCAACGCAGTTGGTAGCTTTCCAACGATATCCATCTCCTACTTCATGAAGGCCAAGGTATGGGGATAAAGCTGAGTCGTTCGGAGGAAGACATGACATTTGGAGAAGCGTTGGCAACTATCACTCTTGGCATACTTGGCCACGTCGCATTTATGGTGGGCAATAGTAGCGAGACTTCATCCCCTAATTTGATTGTCACACATCGCTCATGGAGTTCTAGAGCACATACTTAGCTTCCTTAGGGGTGCTACACTTAAGTATGGTCCGAGAACAATCTTCTGAGTAGGCAACCTTCATATATGGTGAACCGTGCCACTTGGCTTTGAGTTGCCTTGCCTCATTCTTATCTTTGGGGAGTTTGTCGTTCTCCAAGTAATGTAGGATGGGGTCATCCAGATTCGTCCAGGCCTACTAGAGAACTTTGGTCAAGCTAAGGGCGATTGCCGAGTGCTGTAGATGTATTATGTGATCATTGTAGCATCGACCCTTAAGAGTTGGACTGAAGTTGCGGGCATCTGCATGGGAGTTTTCCGTCCTCGGGACTTGGTTGATTGTGCATTCTTCAAAGAGGACTGGAGCCCCTTGGCTAAGGTTAGGTAGAGGTCATTTTGGCGTCTTGTGCCTGATAAGATCCTTAGAGTTGGTCACCCCAGCTGTGAGGGATTTTACTTCTATCTTTTTAATTCCCATTCCTTTAGTAGTGAGAGGTGCCGATGTTAGCGCTTAGTATCAGATCATTGTTGGTTGCTTTAAAGCTACACGGACGACTTGTTGCATAATGTTCCTTCTAGGGAGATAAGTACTAACCAATCCATTGTCATTAACATGCTTGAGACATCCCTGCTAGGGTCCATTTTGAAGGTGTATGATCAGTCAGACATAGGAGCTTCTTCCACCTGAAAAGAAATGCTAGGTGTAAATCGGTAATAAAATCAGCGCACTTGAGATTTGATGGTAGGGTGGGTGTGGTGTTGGAAGGAGATATCGAATGACTCATTCGACCATCCACGAATGAGCTGACCTGAGAGATTGGTTTTGGAATTCTTTCAATGGGTAGAAGGTCAAAGACCGTGACTGGGTGGCATGAAAATATGATCAAGGCAAGGGCTAACTTCTTAAGTTGGTTGTACAAGTTCAAAGTGAGTAAGGATTTACTGGTGTAGTAGACTAAGAGTGCTTCTTTCTTCTCTCGGATCAGTATGACTGATTTGGAAAATTCTGACATTGCTAGATAGGTGACGAGTGTGTCCCCGTTTTTTGGCTTGGAGAACAGTGGATGCGATGTTAAGTACCACTTCAGTTGTGTCAATGCTTCTTTGACATTCTTCAGTTAACTCAACTTCTTTGACTTCTAAGTGCAGTGAAGAAAAGATGAATTTTTTGCCACTTAGAGATGAAAACAGCCTGGGCAGTTATCCTTCCTGTGCACAGTTGTACATCTTTATGCTAGTTAGAATGGATACCCAGAACCGCCTGATCTGATCTGGATGGCTTCAGTGTCGCGCTGCATCGCCATATACTAAAAACTTCCAAGAATACGTCGAAGGAGCACTTAGCCAAATTTAGCTTCATGTTGTATTTTTGTAGTACCTCGAAGGCTTACCGAAGGTGGTCGAGGTGTTGCTCGGTGATTAGTGACTTTACAGCATAATTGTCGATGTAGACCTTATAAAGTCTCCTAGCAAGCTGGAAAACATTTGTTCACGAGTCGCTGGTAAGTGGCTCCAACATTCTTCAAATTGAATGGCATCACTTTGTAGAATAGATCTATATTCAGTGATGAAATCGGTCTTTTCTTGGTCTCCAGGTGCATCAGTATCGGTTGTATCCGGAGAAAGCATTATAAGTTAAGCAGTTCATGTCCGACGATGGCATCCACTAACAAGTCTATGTGAGAGAGTGGGAAGGAGGCTTTTGGACAAGCTCTTATTTAGGTCAGTGAAGTCAATACAAACTCTTCCATTTCCCGTTCTTTCTTCACTACCACCATGTTCACCAACCAATCTGGGTATTGGACCTCCCAAACGAGTCGTTGCTAAGTAGTTTCTCCATCAACTCGTTAATCACCTTGTTTCCTCTGGGGCGAATCTTCTCTTTATCTCCCGGGAGGGAAGTTCAGGTCGGCATTTAGTTTGTGCAGATAACTTCGGGCTGATCCGTCATGTAGAGTGAGACCAAACGAAGCAATCTTGGTTCTCCTTTAGGAAGTCGATCAACTTTCTTGGATATCAGGTGGAGTGAGCCCTGGTTTGTGTCTTTCGGTCGCGAAACACTTGTGGGGACTTTGGACCTATCACCCTCTATTATTAGCTGGTCCGGCTTACTCTTCCAGTTTTGAGGTGTCTGTGTTGCTACATGGCGCCACGGTTCGGCTTAAAGGCATTTTGATAACAATCTGGAAGCCTTTGATCTCCCTTGATCTCTTGATGCCCCACTTGATAGGGAACCTGATATATGGTGAAAAGTTTAAGGAATGGCTCACATGCTGTGAATCCATGGCCAACCGAGGATCACTATAGGGGGAACGGGCTTCTAGTATCATGAAGGTGGTTTGTTGGTTAATCCCTTCGGTGTAGACCGGTAGAGCAATCTCCCTAATGGTGTATTTTTTCTCAAGTGAATCCGAGGGGGGAGTGGCGGCGGTTGAACTAGACTCATCTACCCCATCACTTGAATGCTTCAAGTACATGATATTTGTGAGGATGCGGGGTCTATCCAGATTCTTCTAACAATGATGTTGGCAATCTAGAAGGTGATTACGAGTGCACGTGATGGGGATTCAGGAGTGTTGCTTCATTATCTATGAATTCTATGGTTAGGTTGGTGGCTCTTTGTTGTGGTCGTCTTGAGTGCTGGAACTATGGGTAGTTACGGCTGGGCATGGCGCTTTGCTGGGAGTAGCTTACTCCACTAACTTCCGATCCGCCCGAGATAACCCACACGTTCTATCTGTTGGAGGGGCTTTTGGTAGCGGAGTAATTGGCTATCTCTGTTCATCAATATGCTTTTCCCCTTGTCTGTCAAGAATTTGCAAAGATGTCCCCGTTTCAGTAGCTCGGCTACTTCGAGTCGAAGTGCAATACAATCGACGGTGTGTGGCCATGGTCTCTATGGAATTCGCACCATTTGGTGGTGTTCCGCTTTGCTCCAGGATGTTTCAATTTGGCTGGCCATCTGACCACGTTCCCCATCTCCTTCATCACAACTACCACTTCTAGTGGTTCGATAATGAGGTTATAGTTGGGCAGATTATACTTGGGTGGTGTGCTGAGGTCATCGTTCCGAGCTGGATGACGATCTAGTTGGTGCATGTTGTCTCATACAAAAAACCTTCCTACCGAATAGGGCTCTAGCCTGGTGTCAGACGTTTATCAAGGCACTGGGAGCGACACAATCATCGCAGGCGCTTTGCTTGGGCTCTATGAGCTTTATCTTCCTCCCACCTTATCTTAACTCAAGCACGGGCCAATACATCATCCATGGGATGTAATTAAATTCGGTGAGTTCTTTGTAAAATTCCCCATCTGGAAGTAGGCCTTCCTGAAAGCATGACCTAGTCTCTTGGTTGCAGTATGGATTGAGAATTTTGCAGTTGAAATGCCCACACTAGTCTCGTAGGGCTTGTTGCGGTGATGTTGTGATGTCCAGTAGAGGTCGTAGATGACTTCTCCATTTTTTGTACTAGCAAATTGCTTCACAAAGGTATCCGTGAGTTGGGCGAATGAGGCGATAGAGTGATTGGGGATGTTGGGTCACACTGGAGTGCGGCCCTATCAGGTTGGAGCAGAAGCTTTTGCACATGCATGCCTCTAGAGATCCCTTGGTATGGCAGAGTGACAAACATTCTTTACTTGTAGGAGGCTATATGATCATCTCGGTCAGTGGTGCCATCGTACAACTTCATGTTGAGGAAGGTGAATTTGCGGGGCAAATCTGCCGAGGGCGATGGTATCCACAAATGGCGACTCTGTATGATCTGGGGTTGACTTTTTAGGGGTGTTAGCACCCCTGGGATGCGTTGCATCATGGCCTTCCACTTCGGCTAGTATCTTTGGTCAGTGTTTCTCTGTTGGGTGTGTGAGTTATTGAGGTAAGAGGATTGGGCTTGTTTGATAAATATGCTATCTTTTTATTAATCGATATTATGAATCTGATAGAAAGAAAGTAGTTGTTACAATAAGGGTACTTATTATGCCTGAAAAGGTAGGGCTAAGGTGGAGCCTTGTCAACAAGGACCAATCAGAGCTTAGGAAAGTTTTGTGCCGTCCAGGTGCGGCCACGTCGCGCAATGACAGAAGTGGCATGGTTCCTGTCAGCGCAATGGATAAGTGTCAGGCTTGCAAGCGGTTAGAGATCGCCCACATGTCCAAACCCTACACAAGTCGAGGAAATCCCTCGGGCAGGTGACCAATGGGATGCAAAGAAATATTTGCACGGCACCTACCCACTTGCAGATTTTGTAATCATTACCTTGAACTCTCCCACTATAAATGGAGGTCTTCCCTCTCATTTGTGGGATTTAGCAAATTTTACCCTGAAATAGCTTACTCTCTCTCTCTCTCTCTCTCTCTCTCTCTCTCTTTGTATTCTCTGTAAGCTGTAACTCAGCTCGTTGAAAGCAACCTGACTTTACTCTCTTATTAATACAATAGCAGTGGACGTAGAATTCGCTTTTTAGCATCCGAACCACTTTAAATATTGCTTCTCATCCATTATTTAATTTGATATTCTCATATCACGTGTGACTTCTAAGTCCACTTAGCATTTTACACGCGCGAATAGTTGGTGTCAATATCAAGCATCAACAGTACTAATTTTGAGTACCTCCCATTTGGTGCTAGAAGGAAGGCCTGATTTAGTATCTGCTGTTCATAAAAAAAATCTCTAACTAATCGGTCCCACCACAGCAAATGGCTCACAGTTTCTAATCTGAGCGAACCAATTATGGCAATGAAGAAATCCCCATGTACAGGAGGACACTTCTCCCGAAGTGCCCCTAGTCCAGCAAAGTGTCATGAGGGATATTCCATCAAGCTTACAGCTCGATCTAGCCATCATAAGTTACCTGGGGAGGTTCAATAATACTCTCCAAATAATCAGCCAAAGGCTAGACTGATTGGACCAGGTCGTACCACCTGAATCCAATGAGGCGGTGCCACCGCCAAAAATGCCAACAGGTCGCGTGAGAGCACGGAAAAGGGCGAAAGCCCATACCACGTGCACTGTAGCGCGTTAGAGAAAGGGAAAGCAAGTGGCACAAAATAGACCAAAGGCTCTGAGGGTCTGGCGAACACCGATCACGCATCCAGTTGAATACCCATGGCATTACGACTCGGCGACATGTCACAGCATGAGCCATCCCATGCCACATCGCATGGGCACGCCCATAAAATTGCAAGGCGAGGAGATTCCCAAGATCGCCGAAATGACGACTTTGATCATCATCGTGCAAGGGATTTCCGTTGTCTGCAGGTCGGTTCATACCACTGCATAGATCGGGAAGACTCCCTGAATCACTCAATGCCATCACATGGCTCCAGCCAGCATGTGTCAAGGTTTGCCGAAGCTTCCGACCGAGGTGAAGAAGAGTCCAATTTGCAGTCTTTCCTCAACCGCAACCGTGAGGGTTGAACCCATGTTGCGGAAAATGATCCCCAGGTAGCTCCGCTACCTCAGATTGAGGAACTACAGAGAGCTCTGGATCAACTTAAGGCTCAATAAAATGACCAAGGGAAGGTCGCAAAGGCGTCTCCCTTTTCTCTAGTAATGTTAACTACCACTCTCCCATAGAGATTGAGAATACCCGACATGCGAGCATTCGATGGGAATTCTAATCCGTATGATCATTTATACGAGCTCAACGACCTCATGGAACTCCACAAAGTCTCTAACTTAACAAAATATCGTTGCTTGGCAGTGACCCTAACTGCCTATGCCAAGCGTTGGTTCAGGTCGCTTCCAACAAGATCAGTCAGCTCATGGCCTCAAATGAGCTCGACATTTCTGAGGCACTTCCGGGTGAATAGGAAGTTCTCAATGCCGCTAAGCTATCTAAGTAATATACGGCAAGAAAGGGATGAATCCCTCCAATCTTATATAGACAGGTTCCACAAGGAACTCCACAAAGTGGCTCATACTCCCAAAGAGTCTGTTCGGACCCTCATTATTGCGAGAGTTCATCGAAAAACAGATTTGTGGAAGGAGCTGCAATCTGAGGATGATGTTTCCCTCATCGCTTCTACAACCTTACTGAAAAGTACCTCCGTATTGAAAATTATGTGGCCACTCTCAATCGCCACGACCCCAGTCCTTCGAGTAGTGCTCCCAACCGGGGGGAGAATAGGAGGGCTGATCGCAGATGGGCTAATGACGATCAGCAAAAAGGAAAGAAGCAGCGGTATGAGCCTAAGAAATCTTATGCCCCAGTTCCTCATCGCGATCGTGACAAGAGTCAATACACTCTCTAAATGTCTTGGTATCGGCTATTCTGGATAAATTAGAGGAGGTCGGTTTGCTCGGAGAGCCAAGCCCATGAAGAATCCCCCCTCAACTAGAAACAATAAAAAGTAATGTCGTTATCATTGGGATAATGGGCATTACACCAATGAGTGTTAAGCTCTCAAGCAGAAAATTGAAGACCTCATTAAGTAGGGGCACTTCAAAGAGTATGTCGATGACTCAACTCCCGTTCGGGAGAAAAATCAAGAGGAACTAGGGAAGAAGTGACATGGTCGCATAGGCCTCTACTGTGTGGGGATCATATTTGGAGGACCACACCTCATGGGGAATTCTCAAAGTGCCTAGAAAAGTTATGCTTGGGAAGCCCATCATGACCTTATAAGTGTTATAAGCACGGCGTCGCGACCCGCTAAGATTCACAAAGAGGAGGAAATCACCTTCTCCGAGAAATATACGATATGATTGCATCATCCCCATGAGGATGCTCTCATCATCGCGCTTGAAATAGGTCGATGCGAGGTCTATAAGATATTGGTGGACAATAGAAGCGTCGTGAATATCTTATTTCAACGAGCCTTCAAGAAGATGAAACTGTACGAGGCAGATCTGAAGCCTGTCTCTATCCTTCTTTATGTTTTCACCAGGGATCATTTGATTCCCAAGAGATCGATCTCGCTCTCAGTCACGTTGGGAGAAACCAACGAGATGACCAATATGATTGAGTTTTTGGCAGTATATTGCATGTCCGCCTTCAATAGCATTTTAGGACGACCTCTACTAAGAAGCTTCAAAGTAGTCATCTCAATCTACCATTTGAAGATGAAGTTCCCCACCCCAACAGAGATAGGGGAAGTAAGCGGATCTCAACGCGTATCTCACGACTACCATATAAGGGCAGTGTAGATAGTGTGCAAGGGAAAGGGAATACCAGTTGGCACCTTGAGCAGGCATTGGCAATTAGCAGGATCGAGCCACAGCCCGGCCCTGTTGAGGATAACATGGATCCTCGCAACCAGGAATGCTCTCATAGTGGGCTGGTCGAGGACATATTTGAGGTATCGGTCGATCAAAGCGAGCTAACCCGAGTGTTGAGAATCAGGAGTAATCTCAACCCTCAGCTCGCCAACGACTTGACAAGCTTCCTTAGGGAAAATGTTGACATATTCGCATGGACTCATGTTGACATGATCAAGATCAGCTCGAATATTATATGTCATACGTTGAATATTGATAGTGCGGTCAAGCCGATTTGGCAAAAGAGAAGAGCAATGGACCTTAAGCGATATGTTGCCTTGAAAGTTGAGGTAGATAATCTCCTCTTGAACTGGTCCATCCGAGAGGCACTTTATCCGAGCAGGGTTTCCAATCCGGTCTTAGTAAAGAAGCCTAACGGCAAATGATGGACATGTGTTGACTTCACCAACGTTAACAAAGCCTGTCTGAAGGATAGCTTTCCCTTGCCAAGAATCGACCAGCTCGTCGATGCCACCTCTGGGCACAAGCTGCTGAGTTTTATGGATGCCTAGTCGGGATATAATCAGATTTTGATGTACACATTGGACGAAGAGCATACCTCATCTGTTATAGATCGGGGCCTGTATTGCTATAAGGTTATGCCATTCGACCTGAAAAATGTTGGGGCAACTTACCAGCGGCTGGTTAACCAAAGTTTTCTGAGCAGATCAAAAAATCGATGGAAGTCTATGTTGATGACATGCTGGTCAAGTCGCATGTCGCTTTAGATCATATAACACGTCTCGCTGGGATGTTCAGTATACTTCGAAGATACAGAATGAAGCTCAATCCTCTCACGTGTTCATTCGGAGTATCCTCAAGAAAATTCCTGAGGTATATGGTTAACCAGAGGGGAATAGAAATCAACCCCAAGAAAATCCAAGCTCTCCTTGATATGAGAAGTCTGACTAACCAAAAACAGGTTCAGAGGCTCAATGGGAGAATAGCGGCTCTCAGTAACTTCATATCAAGGGCAACAGATCGTTGTTTGCCATTTTTCAATATACTTAGGGCCAACAAAAAGTTTGATTGGACTCCGAACTGTGAATAGACTTTTCATATTATAAAAGAGCACCTCGGAAAGCCACCTCTCCTGTCTAAGCCTCTCCCCCAGGAAATTCTTCTCCTGTATATGTTCATCTCTCGGCATGCATTCAATGCAGCTCTAATTCAGGAAGAAAACAGAGTCCAATGGTTGGTATGTTATGTGAGCAGGTAACTGTTGGATGCCGAAATGTGTTATCTAAAAATGCAGCAATTAGCTTATGCCCTGCTGATTGCCTCCAGAAAGTTGCGACCTTATTTCCATGCCTACACAATCCATGTATTAAACAACTATCCGCTCAGGCAAGTCCTTCAGAAACTGAAGGTTTCGGGTAAGTTGCTCAAGTGGGTGATGGAACTGAGTTAGTTCGATTTGCAGTACAAACCGAAGGCAATCATTAAAGGACAGGTTGTTGCCAATTTCATTTTAGAGTTTTCACACCAACCGATTCAGGAATCCAAGCAGTAAGCTACCGAAGTCACCCAGGAAACTGTTCAAAATTTATCGACTTAGAGCCTCTATGTCGATGGTTTCTCGAACAGGAAAAGGGCCAGGGCAAGCGTTATCCTCCTTAGTCCCAAAAGGACTCGCATCCACAGTATTCTTCAGTTTGGGTTCAAGCTACAAACAACGAGGCCAAGTACGAAGCACTGCTCATTGGTCTGTGGTTGGCAAAAAAGATAGGGTCAACCACAATTAGTATTCACAACGACTCCATGCTGGTTGTCAATCAGATTTTGGGAGAATATCAAGCCAAGGAAGAAAACATGATCAATTATCTAGAGAAAACAAAGGTCGCCCTCGATTCTTTTAAGCACTTCATGATCACGCAGATTCCTAGAGCTCTTTCTTCCTCTACTCACGAGGCCCGTTCGAAGTTTGCTTGCAGCTCCAGCTCTTTCTGGTCGTACTCTTTAGTGAGCCTAGCCACGGTCCTTTGGATCTCCTTGATCTCTTCTCCTCTTTTCTCCAACTCAGCCTTCTGGAAGTCTACCATGTGAAACGCAGCATTCCTCTTTGACATGTACTGGTTCGTTTGAAAGGTGAGCAAGCTTGTCTCTTTTTCTGCAGCTGTTAAGTCGTGTTTCAGCTTTGAATTCTCTTACTTCACCTCGAAGAGTCCCCCAACAGCCTCTAGTTGGCTCTTCTGTTGAGCCAAGTACATGGCGAGTAGAGACTGCATAATAAAGGAAGCAAGGGTTAAGTTCCATTTCTTTGAAAAAAACAAAGGAAATATTGGAAAGTCCTTGACGAGGATGAACCATCTTACTTGGCTTTGTAGTTGAAGCACACTGGTCATCAGGTCTGCAAGTGGGGAGGCCACGAACTCTTCAAAGACCTTGGCAAGTTGGCACTCCAAAAGGGTATACACCACCAGCTGCAAGTGTTCCGAAAGTTGTCTCATAGAGTCTAACACAGGTGTGCCAGCTCTTGAAGCAAGTGGCACCTTGCTAGTCGGCTTTTTACCTACTCTCCTTTAGGGAGTCGCGGCTTCCCCCTGTCCCCTGCGTGGACGCTCAGGGACCAATGTAACCCCAATCATGTGCCTCGAGGTCCTCCCCGAGCGAAAAGCCTGATAAGGCTACGACCTCCCAAGCTGGACCTCCAAGCCCTTCGGCTCAGACTCTGATTCCTTGGGCTACAACTGCTTTCTTTCCTTAGATTTTTGGCCTGTGGTCTTTTGCTTAAGGCGAGCAGCCACAGGCCAAGAAGCTTTCGCTGGTTGTTCGGTAGGTGTTCGCACCCCTACTTGCACTTCTCCGACAAGGGTGTCGCTAAGGGTCTCCTTGACTGGTTCCGTGGCACTGACTTAGGGAAAAACAAACCCCCTAGCTCTTAACGATCTTGGCACTTTGGATGGCATGGTCGCTGCATGCAAGTACCATTAGTAAAAGAGTTTGCTGCATGCAAAAGAAAAAAAATTTCTAAGACCACAGACACTTATGGAGTAAAGGTTCTAAGGTCGCTTCAGAATTGAAGAAGCCGTACTTCCTCAAGTTGGTAGTTGTCATGAGCAATCTCGCGTCGCAACTCTACTCGGGCAGGTTATCGAATGATAGTATTTGGTTGAAGTCAGTGAGAACCATCAACCTGGTTGTCTTGTTTCCTGCGAAGAAATAGGAAAGTTTGTTAGAAGGCAAAGACTAAAGGAAAAGAAAAAGTTCACTAAGTAAAAAAAGGGAAGACCTACTCAGCTTCCAAAATTGGCAGATGCCATCATAATGGAAAAAGAAAAATTTGGTCTCGTACGCCCCGACAGTACTAGGGTAACCAAATATGCCTCCCTCGATCGTAGTTTGCTTCAAGAATTAGTAAGAATCTTTGTCCTTGCTCTTATTCAAATAATAAGAGCAAGCGAGCTCCAGCGTGGTTAGCTAGCCAAGGTCGTTCTTACCACACGCAATATACATAGCCATGGCTATCAGATACGTGTTGGGCGTCAACTACAGAGGTGCAACCTCAAAGTGATCAAGTATCGACTTGATAAAGGGGTGGAAGGGTATTAGCGCCTCATATTTATATATCGCCTCGAAGATCGTAGCCATTCCCTTTGGGGGATTCTAAGTTGTATACGTCCTATACTGGTAGATGTCTATGCTAAGTGTGTATTTGTCCACTGGCCTCCGTATTTCCTTTTGGGTGGCCACTGACATAATCTCTTATGCGGTACTCACTGGGGCGTCCTGCGTTTGTGAGCTTTTCCCCTCGGTTGTTCTGGTCGCTAAGGCATCCATTTATCCTACAGTCTGAAAAAGGGCGACATGCAGAGATTACTCAGTCTCATAAGAATTTCTTACGATGACATGAAAGAACAAAAACCCTAAAAAATCCTTGAAGACCACCCCTAAAGATTCGTGCACTAAAAAACCTATTCCTTATGAAAGAAAAAGCATTCTCCATTCGACTACCCATAAACACGCACCATGAAAGTTTATTAAACAGATTCACACCCACCATTATCCCCCGGATAAACTATCTACAAAGCAAAAAAAGAAAAGTAATGGAAGGATCTTCCTTACCTCTTGGTTGTGGGAATCGAACTTCCTGCTGTGAATGAAAAGTGCGCTCCAACTTAAGAATGGAAAATCTGGTCTCATGAGAGCTTTTTACTTTCTTTGAAAATATGAGTGTTATGACATTGCTTAAATCGAGCCTAGGGTTCTATAGTGGAGAAAATGGCGATTAGTCTTCCTTAAGCCAAGCGACGCTTAGGCGGAATGCATTTCTTGCCATTGATCATGACCATGTGTCATCAATTGGTGAGAAGGAGTAACTACCACACTTCGAGAAATTCAATCGTCGATTCCTTCCATTGAAATAACCGAGCGACGGCCACGGCGGTAAGAATGGTTGCCACGGTGATCGTTTTTTACGTCCAAGGCATCCGTAATCTTCATAATTTGCACAAGTCATCAACATGAAGATTGTAGCTCTCTGAATAAGCTTTCTAACGCCACCAGAATCGTTGAATTCCGATTTCTACAGCTCAAGTTATGACAGAAACATCGAAGCATACTCATGATGAAGGATTTCCAGATTTTCTGTAATATCTTCGACGTGCCACAACTTCCTCATTTTGACTCTGATTCTTGTGCCATTTGTTCCTTTGCGTTGTAAATCCTATCAACATCGTTCTTTTCCCTTCAACAACCTGTTTGAGCCTGAAAACACTCAAAATGCACCCGTGATCCCATAACTGGTATTTATGAAAGAAATAATCCAAATTCCACACTTTAAGCACATTTTTCCATAAATAGACCAATTAAATCACTAATAAAATATAAACATTCAAGCTCTTGCCACAACCCCCAACCAGCTTTTTGCTAGTCCCTAGCAAAATAAGCGATAAAACAAGTCTCTAAGCTTGACCAGAAAACAACTAATTCAAAACCTCAATCTAAACTATCCTAAATCACTTTCATAGATTGACACGATTGCATTTAGCATATGCAACAAGCCTTTAAACCCCTAGGTGGCCCTAGTTGGACTAGTTGTAGTCTCGTGAGGGTTTCCAGCGATGATACCCACAAACATCCACACCGAACTTATCCTAAACTCCAAAAGTAACAAAAACATAAACATAACAAGAACACACTAACAAAAAGTCTTGGATCAATTCATAAAGGTGTCTCAAAAATTGCATATATACAAAACAAATAGAATAATTAAAAATCACCTAAAACTCACAGACAATGCAAACATCAATTTCATTTTCGTTATCAACCCTAGAACATTCATTTAACCACAAACCATTAGTCTACAAACTCGGATGGTGTTATGCGCGACATTCATGAACAAAATTTTGATCTCAGTATCCGGGTTATGACTTATATGTGAATCATGGAATCAAACTCCATAGGCTCACTTTTCACATCACTCTCCACTAATGTAGAATTTCACATCACCTGCGATCAATAGGTCTTTGTAAAGGTTGTAACTTTAGGCCAGGGTATAGGTTCCAAGAAAATGATATGGAAAACAAAGTAAGAGACTCAATTTTCCTCATACAACTCCAAAATCAAGTCGAACTCCACTTCTTCTTAACCACCAACCAGTGTGTCCAGTAATTTACAACCCTCAAACTTTAAATATATTTTTTTTTTCATACCATAAATGCGGCGAGGGAGATGCATCCAAGGTGTACGTGGCATTGTTATACCAGAGATTGCCAAGTACTGCTAGGCAGTTTTTAAAACGGGTTCTGGTTTCCAGCCGAAATACCCTTAAACTAGGCAAAAGTTTTTTTTTTTTTTTTTTTTTTTTGAATCAATAAGAAAGCTGAAACATGCACACATGCACATCCCCACTAATTTTTACCAACACTCCATAACCCCCAACCAATTTCTTCGCACGCATGGGTTGTGACAACCACACTTTCTACCAAAACTCGTAATAAGCTTGAAGAACAATAAAGTCTCTTAATGATAAAACAGGTAGGACTGTGTTTTAGGCTAAAAATTAGGATAGGGTAGACATTAAGTTCAAAGAACAAAAAACAAGGCTAAATTGTGTTTAAAGGGCTCAACGGGCTAACTAGCGATGACAACAACAAGGGTTGGCTTGAAAGGCTCAATTGGTCCAAAAATAGCTTAAATCATTTCCTAAATGATGTGAACTCTAGGATTTCGCCTTGAGTGATTATCAAATGAGTTCTAGAGTTTGTTGAAATCCCAATAAAGTTCATGAAAACTTCATACATAACACGTCTCTAAGTAGGTGACTGAACCACTTTCAATCCACAGTTCACTAGGGTCTCAACTTCATGTCATTAATATTCACACACATCCGTAAGCAAAGGTAAAAATTAATGTCCTCCATTAGTTCTATGTTATTGCACTCACATTCCTATCATAGACATATGACTTCATCCAAGAGACAAAAATAAAACTCATTACCTAAAATGAAAGAATAAATAAAAAAATGCTCTCTAAATCCATACAAAAACAAAAAAAAATGCTCTCTAAATTCATACAAAAACAAATTCTGCTCAATTTAAGTTTCTTAAATTCCTACCCCCAACTAGTAAAATCAACATTGTCCCCAATGTTAAGCATAAGAGTAAAAGAAAGAAAACGCTACCGCATTCCTCCACAAGATAAAGCCGTCCAGTCGTATACACCAGTCGTTCTATCAAAACAGAAAAACCATTGAAACTTGTTCTGTCCAAATACGCCTTGAATTAAAATGGATTAGATGAATTTTCAAAAATCCCCAAATCTCTTTTGAAACCCTAACCTTGATTTTTCGTAATTTCTCCTCTTGTTTCTTTAATCTGCGAAATGGGATGGAAGGAGGAATGTGTTAGTGATCAATGGAGTAAGGAAAAGGAATGATTTGAACCAAAAATTGGTGGAGAGCAACTGTGAGGGAGAGAAGCTTGTAATGAAAAGTGATGAAAATAAAAGAAGAAAACTGCTGATTTAAACGCAGTATTCTGTTTCCTGGTACGATCACTGCAGTGATAGTATTCATCGCCACGGCGATCGCTATTATCGTCGTGGCATTACTGTAAGTCACGCTCGCTGCAGCGATGGAAATCGTCGCTGCGGCGAGTGTGGTTAATTGCAGATGTCGTCCGCAGCGAGCGTGATCAGTCTTCCAGAAAAAATTCCTTGTGTTCATTTTGTCGCTCACCTGAAAAACAGTTTGAAATTCTAAATCAACAAACTAACAATTGCAACATGATAACACACAAAAATAAAAATAAAACTTACTAACTAAAAATGCACTAAATAAACAAAAATAAAATAACATAAAATAAAACACAAACGGAATCGAAAATTTGGGTTGCCTCCCAAAAAGCGCTTGTTTACAGTCTTAAGCTCGACTCCTTTTCTGTCTTCAATTCAGATTCTGAAGAAGAATTGAAACCCTCTCGTCGGCATTTCCATTCTCAATATAAGGTTTCAATCTTTGCCCGTTGACTTTGAATGTTCCTTTCATTGGGTGGTGAAGCTCTATCGCCCTATGCGGAAACACGCGATGAATGATGAATGGGCCAGACCATCTTGAGCGCAATTTTCCTGGAAAAAGTCGCAGTCTCGAGTTGAACAACAGCACCTTATCGCCCTCCTTGAATTCCTTGTTCACAATGTGTTTGTCATGCCACTGCTTAGTCTTTTCTTTGTAAATCCGAGCATTCTCGTATGCATCATTGCGAAACTCTTCCATCTCATTGAGTTGCAGCAAACGTTTCACTCCAGCAGCTTGTATATCAAAATTCAAAAACTTCACTGCCCAATATGACCTATGCTCCAACTCCACTGGCAAGTGACAAGCTTTTCCGTAAACCATCCTATAGGGTGACATTCCGATTAGTGTTTTGAATGCCGTCCTATACGCCCATAGTGCATCATCAAGCTTAGTTGCCCAATCTTTTCGAGAGGTGTTCACTGTCTTTTCCAGGATTTGTTTCAGCTCCCTGTTCAAAACTTTGACTTGTCCGCTGGTTTGCGGGTGGTATGGGGTTGCAAGTCGATGTGTAACTCCATACTTGCTCAACAATGTTGTGAATTGACGATTACAAAAGTGAGAACCACCATCACTGATAATGGCTCTTGGCGTGCCAAACCTTGAAAAGATATTCTTCTTTACGAACTTGATAACGACACGAGCATCGTTTGTTGGCAACGCGGCAGCTTCCACCCACTTCGACACATAATCTACAGCAACCAAAATGAAGCGGTTAGAAAACGAAAAAGGAAAAGGACCCATAAAATCTATTCCCCAAACATCAAACAATTCGACTTCTAGGATATTATTTAAAGGCATGGCATTTCTCCTAGAAATATTCCCAACCCGTTGACACTCAGCACAACTCATCATAAAATGAAAAGCATCTTTAAAAAGAGTAGGCCAGAAAAATCCTGATTGCAGAACTTTTGCGGTGGTCTTTGTCGAACCGAAATGACCACCAACTTCCATTGAGTGACAGTGACGAAGTATGTTCGTCATCTCTTCCTCTGGCACACATCGTCTTATCATCTGATCAGCACAATGCTTGTATAAAAATGGATCCTCCCAGAAGTAATACTTTAAATCTGCAAAAAATTTCTTTCGTCTTTGGGAGTTCATTCGAAGGGCATAACCTTTCGTGCCAAGTAGTTAGCAATGTCCGCGAACCATGGTCCTTCTTGAATAGCAAACAATTGCTCATCCGGGAAGTATTCGTTGATTGGCTCTTCTTCCTCTTGAACTTCTTCATTGGACTCCAACCGAGATAAATGGTCAGCCACTTGATTTTCTATTCCTTTCTTGTCCTTGATTTCCAAGTCGAATTCCTGTAGGAGCAATACCCATCACAATAATCTTGGCTTGGAGTCCCGTTTTGCTAGGAGGTACTTCAATGCAGCATGGTCTGTGTACACGATGACCTTGGTACCTAGCAAATAAGAACGAAACTTATCAATAGAAAATACTACTGCTAAAAATTCTTTCTCAGTAGTGGCATAATTCAGCTGTGGTCCCGTTAAAGTCTTATTGGCATAATAAATCACATGCAAGACCTTACCTTTTCGCTACCCTAAAACAGCCCCTAAAGCATAATCGCTCGCATCACACATGAGTTCAAAAGGTAGTTCCCAATCGGGCGCAGCAATAATAGGAGCGGAAATTAATTTTTCTTTTAAGCACTTAAATGCATCTAAACACTCTTGACTGAATTTAAAAGGAACATCCTTAGCTAATAAATAACAAAGAGGTTTAGAGATTTTAGAAAAATCCTATATGAATCTCCTATAAAAGCCCGCATGCCCAAGGAAGCTTCTGACAGCCTTCACTGAATTTGGGGGTGGTAGTTTCTCAATAACTTCAATCTTTGCTTGATCCACCTCAATGCCATTTGCTGATATCCGATGACCCAACACGATCCCATCTCGTACCATGAAATGGCATTTTTCCCAATTGAGCACCAAGTTAGTGTCAACACATCTCTGCAAGACATTAGACAAGTTAGTTAAACAATCATCAAAAGAATTCCCAAAAACAGAAAAATTGTCCATGAAAACTTCAATGGACTTTTCAACCATATCAGAAAAAATTGAGATCATGCAACGTTGAAAAGTTGTAGGAGCGTTGCACAAGCCAAAAGGCATTCTTCGATAGGCGAATGTTCTGTATGGGCACGTGAAAGTCGTCTTCTCCTGATCTTCCGGCACTATGGCAATTTGGTTGTAGCCTAAATATCCATCTAGGAAGTAGTAGAACTCATGGCCCGCTAACCTTTCTAACATTTGATCGATGAATGGCAATGGAAAATGGTCCTTACGAGTCGCAGAATTCAGCTTGCCATAGTCGATACATACTCTCCATCCCGTGACTGTTCGTGTCGAAATCAGCTCGTTGTTGTCATTCTGGACCACTGTCATTCCTCCCTTCTTTGGTACCACTTGGACTGGACTCACCCATGCATTATCCGAGAATGGGTATATTATTCCTGCATCTAAAAGCTTCAACACCTCCTTCTTGACCACTTCTTGCATTGATGGATTCAATCTTCTCTGTGGTTGGACAGTGGGCTTGAAACTTTCCTCCATTAAGATCTTGTGCATGCAGATTGAAGGACTAATACCTTTGATATCCGTAATTGTCCATCCAATGGCCTTCTTGTACCTTCTCAAAATGTGCAGCAACTTTTCTTCCTCTACAACACTCAAAGAAGCATTAATAATAACTTGAAAGAATTTACCCTCTTCTAAAAATGCATACCTTAATGAGGTGGTAGTTGCTTGAGCTCAAGTGTAGACGCCTTTGTGATTGGTAAAGTTGACTGAGACTCCACAGCCCCAATTTCTCTGATCAATTTGGCCTCTGGACGACTTAAGGGTGGTAGCGCTCTCAAGTATCTTAGACACTCCCTTATCTCTTCACTATCCATTTGATCCTTCTGGTCTCTGGAATTCATCAAACAATTCTCTAAAGGTAGGATTGGGTAGTTCTCTTCAAAATTCTGCTCTACTATGGTGTCGAGAACATCAATCTTAAAACATGAATCTAACTCAGACGGACGCTTCATAGACTTGAAAACATTAAATTCTACCTGCTCATCTTCTACCCTTAAGATTAATTTCCCTTGGTGGACATCTATCAATGTTCTACCCGTGGCCAGAAAAGGTCGCCCTAAAATTAAAGGTATTTCTCTATCTTCCTCCATATCTAGCACTATGAAGTCTACTAGGAATATCAGTTTATCTACCTTAATCAAGACGTCTTCGACTACCCCCCTAGGATATGTGATCGATTGATCAGCTAGTTGGAGAGACACGGTGGTTGACTTCACTTCTCCCAATCCAAGCTTCCTGTAAATGGAAAACGGCATTAAGTTAATACTAGCCCTTAAATCGCATAGCACTTTATCAAAATAACAACTACCAATAATACAAGGGATAGTAAAACTCCCTGGATCTCGTAGTTTAGGTGGTAGTTTCTTTTGAATCAGCGCACTGCATTCCTCTGTCAGCATGACTTTCTTGTGTTCCTCGAATTTTCTCTTGTGCGTGAGGATCTCCTTCAAAAATTTCGCATACTTCAGCATCTGTTCAAGCATATCAACAAAAGGAATATTAATATGTAAACTATGAAACATGTCAATGAACTTACCGAATTGCTTGTCGAGCTTCTGATTCTTCAACCGTTGTGGATACGGCAAGGTTGCCTGGCTTGAAGGATTATTCTGTGCATTTGTACGGTTGCCGTGGCCACCATATTCATCGCCGCGGCGATCGTAGGATATTTCTGACGAAATTTGGGTATTTTCACGGTTGCCGCGGCGACCAGTTTCATCGCCGCGACGATGGTTCTTTCTCCTGACTGAATCCTCTGCATCTTCACGCTCACCGTGGCCACCGTCTTCTTTGCCGTGGCGATCGCTCTTTTGCTCATCCCTCAGGTTTTCTTCTATCCTCTATTTTTCACCCTCCGAATTTTCCAAACTTCTTCCACTCCTCAGGGTGATTACATGTGCCTGTTCCTTGGGATTTTTCTCTGTATCACTCGGAAAAACCTCTTGACCTCTTCCCGCTAAAATGTTGTGAATCTGCCCAATTTGAGTCTCTAGGTTCCTTATAGATGTAGATTGATTTTGAACCAGGACGTTGGTCTTCTCAAACCTCTTGCTTGTCTCCTCAATGAACTTGGTTAATGCATTTTCCAAGTTTGATTTCTGCTCTTGAGGTTGAAAAACAGGTGCTTGTTTTTGCTCATTGTTGTTGTTCCATGAAAAATTTGGGTGTTTCCTCCATGCTGGATTATACCTATTGGAATACGGATTCCCTTACCCTCTTTGGAAATTGTTGACGTATTTGGCTTGTTCAAGCTGAGCAAACTGATTTCCTTCTTGGCAATCGTTCGACGCATGATTTCCTGCACAAAGGTCACATGTTAGAGAGGAAGATTCAATTGCATTTATCTTCAACACATTACCTAATTGCTTCTGGATGCTCGTAAGTAAAGGTGGAAAAGTAACCCGCCCGGCCCGGCCCGGCCCGGCCCGCGGCGGGTTACATGCTTTGGCGGGCTGGGCTCAACCCGCCCGCCAACAAAGGCGGGCCGGGTTAGGACTGCATATTTAGGAGAGTTGCTGGCCCAGCCCGGCCCGCCAGCATAACCCGCCGGGTTAGGCACGGTCCGGGCCGGTTAGCCCCATTTTTTTTTTTTTTGTGTTTTTTTTTGTTTTTTTAATTAACTTTTCAAATAAATAATTATAAAATAATTGTTTTAGTTAACTTTTCAAATTCATAATTCAATTCAATTATTTTTTTTTTGTTAACATTTCAAATATTAATTCAATTAATACCATAAAATTGTAATATAAGAAAAATTAGACTTATTCATTTATCAAAAAATAAAAATAAGAAATTACAACAATTATTGCCTCGTTTAAAACCTCACCAAGAAAACCCAATGGGAGAGAAAAACTTGGTAAAGAAAAAAGAGTACAATAATTAACAATTAATTTACAAATACATTTTACAAAAAAAATAATGGGGGTGGTTCACTAGGACCTCCCTCATCTGTATCATCTATATTACAAAATTGAAAGATTTACTAAGCATTGTCGATAACCCGTATTGATCTTGATGGCGCGATCGTTCCCAATCTCGAAGACATGTGAGGACTTCAATCTTTTGGAGAAGTTTAGTCCTCCTTTCATTTAAAATCCTTCCACTTGCACTAAATGTTTGTTCGGATGAGACGGTTGAGACAGGAACAGCGGAAACATCCAAGGCAAGTTTGATAATACCGGAAAAAATACATTTTCTGGCCTCCAAACTCTAAGAGATCAAAGTGACCGTTGAAAACATTTCGGGGGTTGCCAATATTGTTGAAGTTCATTACTCTGCGACTCATGGAGGACAGCATATTGTTGTTGTTGGTGGTGGTGGTGCTTCTGAAGAGGAGGCTGTGCTTCGGACTCGGGTCCTCTTCGGCCTATTCAGTGCATTCCAGAGAATAAGCTTATTTGTTCTTTTGCTACAGCTTCTCTGGATATTTCGCCTCTTTGCGACTGCGGGTTCCCATACCTGTTTTCATATTGGAAATACTTCAAAAGACTATTTTTTACCTTCCTATTTGATGACATATGATTCGTTTGTAAATTTTCACTTAAATTGTCAAGACCATTTTCTAAACGTGCTAATTTAATTCTGGATCAATATAGCACCTAAACAATAAAGAAAAGGAACGGGTTTCCAATATTTCAAAAAAAAAATTCCATTGCCTTTATTGGTGCATGTAAAATTTCATCATCTTTGTTTTTGTAAATAACTCGGAAATTTTTATAATTGCCTGTATTACCAATGGACTAGTAGGATATACAAACCAGAAGTTGTAAAGTGCTTGGTAAAAACATTTGAGAAAAGATGAAATACTTTAGCTATCTTCCAATCATTTTCTACCAAATGATGAGGACGTCTATTATTTGCTACAAAATAACTAATTATATTAGCATAAGGTAAACAGAATCAAGCATTAAATAAGTACTATTCCATCTAAACGGCATATCTAATGCAAAAGTTCTAGGAGACATATTTGATTTTATACAAGCTTCTTGAATCAGCATTTTTTTATTTACTACTAGTATCCAAGCTAAAGATTCCCTAATTCTATCAATATTTTTTTTTAATTGTTTTCATACCACTTTTCACAATTAAATAATAACATGACATGCACAACGTTGGTGAAAAAACTTCAAATTATATATAAAAGATATATATTTGAAAATATTTATAGCTTTAATATAGAACTTGCATTATCTAAAGTTAAACTTATCACTTTATCAATAATATCATAATCTTCTAAAACTTCAATAATTTTATAGATTTCTAAACCACTGATCCACATCATTAATCTAAACTATAAAGATTATTTAATTTAAATTCATTATCAAAATAATGACTAGTCACACAATAAATCTTGTTAGCTCTACACATCCAAATATCAGCAGTTAAAGCCACACTAATATGACAAGTATGAAATTTATTTTTAATTCTAATTCATTTTTTTAAACAATTTATTAAATCATTTCTAGTTGCAGTTTTAGAATAACTTTTAAATCCTGGAAAAAATGAATTTTGAACAAATCTTTCAAAATATTTATCTTCTGCCATATTAATAGGTTGATGCAGAGCAGCAATAATAAAGCTAACTGTTCCCTATATACATCGAATTAAACGCCAAGTAGTACATATTAGTTATTTGAGTTTGATTGCTTTCTTATTTCCATGTTGATTAATATGTTATTAGCATGCCTTTTTAAAGTATAGTACCATTACTGAATCGGCTTTATAAACATTTGCACAATATTTGCATCTTGCTTTCTTGACTTGAACGCCATTTTCTGTCGTAAACTTGTCGAAATGCGCCCAAATGTCTGAGTGGTGTCTGTTTCATTTCGAGGCAGTTGATGATCCGCCTCAGCTTGAGATGAAGTTGACGAGGACGACGATTACGAGGACGACTTCTGAACACACGGGCGCTGTTGGAATCGACGGCAATTTTGAGGTGTATCGGATTGAGATTGGGATGGGACAGCGGGACTATTTGAATTCCTGCATTCATAGTAAAATCAGCGGGACTAGGACTAGGATAATAGTTTTCTCTCATTGAAATTGATGGGAGAGAAATATCTATCCATTGTAGACTGTGTTGAAAAAAAAAATGATGTAGAAGAAATAAAAATTAAAGAAAGAGATTTGGAATAGGAAATTGGAAATATGAATTGAAAATTGCAAAACCTAATAAAAATTAAATAAGAGCAAATTGATACAAAAATATTAAGAGAAATAAGAATAATTGAGAACTTGAGAGTTGGAGAATAGAGATTAGAAATTTAGAATAGAGAATATGAGAAATGAGAGAATTTGAGTTGTGAGAAAAATATGAGAGTTTAGGGCCAATTTATAGAAAAAAATAGGGAAAGAAAATGACGAAAAAGACCCCTCCAACGGTATAAAACGGCTATATTTCAAGGGAAAAAGTGTAATTGAAAAAAATAAAAAAGATTTACAATTTTTTTTTTTTTTTGGGCCAACCCGCGGGTTGGCCGTTGGAAGAGCCAACGCCAGCAACCGCCGGGTTGCGGGCCTCTTGCAAAGAGGACAAATTAGCAACCCGGCGGGCGCGGGTTACCATTGTGTAACCGGCCCGCCGGGGTTGCTGGCGGGTTGGGCTCAACCGGCCCGCCATTAAGGTGGGCCGGTTTGAGCCCTTTTTTTTACGGGCCGGGTTAGGGTTGGCCCGCCTAACCGGCCCATTTTTTCCACCTCTATCGTAAGTTGAGCAGCCAATGCAGTGTAACTGTAACTTCATGCACTCCCGCTGATCTCCTTATTGAATTTCTTTCGGGGTCCTCATATAGTTGTTGTTCGCCATCACCCAATCAGATTGTATGCTTCCTCTGGTGTTTTATTGTTCAAGGCTCCCCACTTGGCCGCATCAATCATAGCTTGAATGGTTGGTAGCAACCCTTGGTAGAACGTTTGCACTGTGACCAGATTGGTATACCATGGTGTGGGACCTCCGTAAGAGATCCTTAAACCTTTCCCACGCTTCATACAATGATTCTGAATCCTGTTGATAAAAGTGGTAATCTCATCCTCAGTTGGCCGACTTGGCAGGTGGAAAGTATTTAGTAAGGAACGCTTGAGCCAACTCATTCCACGTCGTGATGCTCCCAGATGTAATGAAATCAACCAAGCCTTAGCTTTATCCCGAGAGAAAATGGGAAAGCCTTAGTTTGATTGCATCTTGGATACTCCATTATGCTTGAATGTGTCGCACAACTCCAGAAAGTTTGCGATATGCGGTAGGGATCATCATGAGGTAACCCAGCGAATTGGATCGACTGCTGAATCATTCCGATAATTGCTGGTTTAATCTCAAAATTGTTTGCGAACGGGTGGTCTCCTGATGCTTGAATAGCAACCATCGACAGTAGGACTAGAGTAGTCCTTCAATGCTCTTCGAACTGCTTCTGCACCACCCACTGCTTTCCTCTAACGATATGCTCATTTAACCTCTTGATTTTGCAAATTCAGATTGACAAATCCTGTGTTAGCCATAGCTCTTACAGATTAGCTTGCCTCTTTTCCTTTCAACTGTCTAGCGGTTCATTCGATCTCAAAATCTAGTGGATTAAGATCACCCCTACCTCTCGAACGTAACTCTCCAGATTCTAGCTGAACAACAAAACAAAGCAACCACAAATAAAAATTAGTAGACAAAAATAAAATAAAAAAGAAATCAAATTAGCAATTAAATATTTCGTATTGTATTGGTAAAACAAAATAGTTCCCCGGCAATGGCGTCAAAAACTTGACAGGCTATTCTCAAGTGTACGAAATCATGCAAGTAGTAAAACTCGAATAAAGAGTGTCGAATCCCAAGGGAACTACCTACCAAGTACCAGACTATTATATTCTATTGCTATTTGTTAAACTGAAATTTAAGAATGAATTTAATGAAAAAGTAAATAAACTAAATCTAAAAATTAAGTACAAAATAAAGGCAGAATTTGTAAACACTTTGGAGTAAAAATCAATATGACTAAACATAGGGCATAGATTTCGCACCAATTTAATCCTATGTATTGACATTTGTTGTTAACCTAATTAAGCGTATTCTAAAAGCCAAATCCCCTAATATTCCACTAACTCTCTCTCGAGCAATTAGCAAATTAACCCTTAAGCAACAACCCAAGTTATCTCTAAGTTGGATTTAGGAGCTAAGAGATCATTAAGTTCTATGGGATTTCCCGGAGCCTCACAGATCGCGGTAACCTATCTCTAGCGTTCGCTCAATCTATGGTTTTATTACCTAAAGCAAATTAGGTTTCATCTCTCGATCTCAACCCAATCCATGATATCATTCAACTCTCCGGCCCTTGAGAATTGAAAGCATTACACATGATAATAAAACTTAGAATTCATGCTCAATACAGAATCAACATCAACATCAATACATGTTCATAAATTGGGCTACATCTGCAGCCCTAGAAAAGAGAATTAGTTCATAATGAAAATAACACAATCCATCATTCCATTCAATAACATCAGCCTAAGAAAGAAAAAGATAAACTTCTCTAAGCGGTGAACGAGAGCTCTTCGGATCCCGATCTCCAACTTGGTAGCTGTCTTCTTCCTCTCCAAAGTCCCCCTTCTAATTTCTTAAAGACTCTCTTTTTTATATCCCTGGGATTCTTTGTCGTGCTTAGGAAAAAGATTAGAAACTTAACCCATTCAGATTCAGATTAGGGTAGTGAATTAACACAAACCCGTGACCCATTGCTGCGGTGGTAAGAATGGTACCCGCGGTGATCATTCTTTACATCCAAGGCATCCGTAATCTTCATAATTTGCACAAGTCATCAACACAAACATTGTAGCTCTCTGAATAAGCTTTCCAACGCTACTAGAATCGTCAAATTCTGATTTCTACAGCTCAAGTTATGACAGAAAAATCGAAGCATACTCATGATGAAGGATTTCCAGATTTTCTGTAATATCTTCGACGTGCCACAACTTCCTCATTTTGACCCTGATTCTTGTGCCGTTTGTTCCTTTGCATTGTAAATCCTATCAACATTGTTCTTTTCCCTTCAACAACCTGTTTGAGCCTTAAAACACTCAAAATGCACCCGTGATCCCATAACTGGTATTTATGAAAGAAATAATCCAAATTCCACACTTTAAGCACATTTTTGCATAAATAGACCAATTAAATCACTAACAAAATATAAACATTCAAGCTCTTATCAGTGACCACGTGTCATCAATCGGTGAGAAGGAGTAACTGCCACACTTCGAGAAATTCAATCATCGATTCCTTCCATTGAAATAACCGAGCGACGGCTCGATTCTCTCTGGCACATTAAATGCGCCCTCATCCTCATTTAATGCCCTGATAAAGAATGTCGTTTCAGCATGGCTTGAAGGCTGGCACTTATTGCACATAGGACACATCTGTCAGAATAAAGGATATTCTATTAATGGATTGGTTATCAAGCGCAATAGATAACATTTGAAGAGGTCGTTGGGATAAAACACTCTTCGTCGCATATCGATTACGGGACAATGTGATTCCTTGTCTTTAGTAAAAATATGCTAAGTGTTATCAGGTCGCAGACTTCGGTTGAGATAAGAGGCATATCGATACGGCACTGAGTAGGGTCTAATCTAGGTCGTCGACTTTGTGAAAGAAGACCATCTTAGGTCTCTCGTAGAAATATGTGATGCGACCTCCTTGTAACTCGGTCAGCTCGATCAGGTGTCATTTGGGACATGTCAAATCGTGGCATAATTATGAAGTTCTCAAGGTTCGATCCTTAAACCTTAAAAACTAGGGGACTTCTGTTATGCTTGAAAAGGTAGGGCTGACGTGAAGTCTTGTCAACAAGGACCAATCAAAGCTCAAGAAGGTTTTATGCCGTCTAGGTGTGGCCATGTCGCACAATGGCGCAAGTGGCATGGTTCCTGTCAGTGTAGTAGGTGAGTGCCAGACTTGCAAGCAGTTAGAGATCGCCCACATGTCCAAACCTTGCACAAGTCAAGGAAATTCCTCAGACAGATGACCAATGGGATGCAAAGAAGTATTTGCACGGCACCTACCCACTTGTAGATTTTGTAATCATTACCTTGAACTCTCCCACTATAAATAGATGCCTTCCCTCTCATTTGCAGGATTTAGCTAATTTTACCATGAAATAGCTTACTCTCTCTCTCTCTCTCTCTCTCTCTCTCTCTCTCTCTCTCTCTCTCTCTTTGTATTCTTTGTAAGCTGTAACTCAGCTCGCTGAAAGTGAGCTGACTTTACTCTCTTATTAATACAATAGCAGTGGACATAGGATTCGCTTTTCAGCATCCGAACCACTTTAAATATTGCTTCTCATCCATTATTTAATTTGATATTCCCATATCACGTGTGACTTCTAAGTCCGCTTAGCATTTTACACATGCAAATAGTTGGTGTCAAAATCAAGCATCAACAGTAGTAATTTTGAGTACCTCCCATTTGGTGTTGGAAAGAGAATATGCCCTAGAGTTTCATTTCGTCTTGCCAATGTGGAGCTTCCACTAGCAATGTTGCTGTATCATTTTGACAGGAAACTTCCTGATGGAATGAAGAATGAAGATTTGGACATGACCGAGTCCTTTCAGAAGGAAAAATGATATGTGCCTGATTCCCATTCCCTATCATTCATAGCTTAATGCTTAGGCTCTAAAGTAATCAATTTATGTTCGTTTATTTTTTCCGCCACCATTTACCAATAACCATATTTGTTAGTTTGAGGTTGATGTAATTTTCAAAATTATTACTTTTAATGTCGCTAGCTACCTCTGCCTCTCCCTAATATTTTTCTGTTGAATAATGCTATGCCAATCGAAGAGTCATGTTGACTTTCGTGGAAATGAGACAGAGAAGAACATTTCTGGGAAAGAAGAACATATCTGGAAAAAATTATAATCCACTAACAATATATTGATGAGTAATGTTTCTTTATATACAAGAAGATAACCATAGTTAACTACTAACTAGAGTTAACTAAATGATTAAGTTAAATAACTAACTAACAACTTTGCTAACAGACTAAACTGATTCTATTAACAAGACTAACAACAAACTAAAACAGTTAAACAACAGATTAACAAACTAAACAACTACTAACTAAAAATATATTGATGAGTAATGTTTCTTTATATACAAGAAGATAACCATAGTTAACTACTAACTAGAGTTAACTAAATGATTAAGTTAAATAACTAACTAACAACTTTGCTAACAGACTAAACTGATTCTATTAACAAGACTAACAACAAACTAAAACAGTTAAACAACAGATTAACAAACTAAACAATTAATACTTCCAATACCCCCCCTCAAGTTGGAGGGTGATAGAGATCCAGCACTCCCAACTTGTGTAGCAAATGATGGTGAGGATGTGTCCCAAGAGCTTTGGTAAGGATGTCTGCTGGCTGCTCAGAGGTTGGGATATAGGCAATGTGAATGAGGCCATTCTTAAGTTGCTCTCTGACTATGTGGTAGTCAATATCAATGTGTTTGGTCCTCTCATGAAACATGGGGTTGGAAGCAATGTAAGTGGCTGCTTGATTATCACAGTGAAGTGGAACAGGAACCAAGTCAGAAAAATTAAGCTCTTTAAGAAGCTGGACTATCCAAATGATCTCACAAACTATAGTGGCCATGGCTTTATACTCAGCTTCAGAGGAGGACTTGGAAATGGTTGCTTGTCATTTTGATTTCCAGGAAACCAAGGAAGAGCCAAGGAAAATACAGTAACCAGAAACTGATTTCCTGGTCATGAGGCAAGAACCCCAGTCAGAGTCACTGTAGGCAGACAAAAGCATAGAGTTGACGGAAGGGAAAAACAAACCCAAACCTGGAGCTGATTTCACATACTTCACCACTTTGAGAGCAGCAATCATATGGGATTGCTTGGGCTGATGCATGAATTGGCTCAGCAAGTTGACTGAGAAACTGATATCAGGTCTGGTGATGCACAAATACAAAAATTTCCCAACCAATCTTTGATAAACTGAAGGGTCCGGAAGGAGAGGATCATGACCAATAGAGAATTGGTTGTCATAGTCTTTAGAAGTGAGCTTCAAATTGGATTCCATAGGAATGGTAGAAGGCTTAAAGGTTGCCAAACCAGAATCTGAAATGAGCTCCAAGGCATACTTTCATTGACATAAACTGATGCCCTTGGAGGACCGTGCAACTTTCAATCCCAAGAAATATTTCAGTAGCCCCAAGTCCTTGAGTTTGAAGTGAAAATGTAGTAAGGTCTTAGTCTGCTGGATCAGGTCCAAACTAGTACCAGTGATGACAATGTCATCTACATAAACTAACAAGAGAACCATGTGAGAATTTTGGTGCTTAACAAACAAAGAGTAGTCTGATTTCGATTGCTGAAACCCACCATCTAAGAGAGCTAAATTGAGTTTGTAGTTCCAGGCCCTAGAGGCTTGTTTCAAGCCATAAAGAGACTTGTGCAACCTGCAAACAAGATCCTTCCCCCCTTGGTTGGAAAAACCTTGAGGAAGGCGCATATAAATTTCTTCTTGTAAAAAAGCATTATCAACATCTAGTTGATAAAGAGGCCAATTGTGCATAGAAGCTAAGGCTAAGATTGTTCGAACAGTAACCATCTTTACTATAGGGGAAAAAGTTCCTGCATAATCAATACCTACTTGTTGTGTGTAGCCTTTAGCTATCAAACGTGCCTTGTATCTGTTAAGAGTACCATCTGCCTTATATTTCAGTTTGTAAACCCATTTGTAGCCAATGGAAACTTTTCCAGGAGGTAAGGGTGTCAAGGACCAGGTGTGATTAAGTTCCAATGCCTAGATTTCTTTGTTCATAGCATCAATCCAATGTGGATCTTTAGATGCTTGAGCAAAGGAGTTGGGTTCAACTAGGGAAAGATTGGAGAGAAAGGCTTTATATGAGGGTAAGACAATGGAGTAAGAAACAAAATTGGAAATGGGGTATTGAATAAGGTTGGTTGAAGAAGAAGAATGAGGGATAGTGGGACAAATGAAGTCTTGTGTCCAAATAGGGGGACAAGTATGTCTGTTGGATCTCCTCAAAATAGGAGGAGAAATATTAGATGGAATAGGAGAAGAGTCTAAAGCTTGGTGAGGAAGAGAGGATAAGGAAGATGAATCAATAGAGTATGGAACCTAGACAGATGGTAAAACATTATCTGTAGAAGAAAGATCTGATTCTAAAACAAGAAAGTCAGAATCAAGGGAAAAAACAGGTTGAGAAGGCTTGGATAAGGCAAAAGGGAAGATGTTTTCATAGAAAACAGCATCCCTAGTGACAGTCACAGAATGGGTGGACAAATTGTAAAGTAGGTAACCTTTTTGGGTTAGAGAATAGCCCAAGAAAACTGAAGGAATAGCTCTTGGTGACAGCTTATCTTTGGCAGGGAGGATGGTTGCATAAGTCAATGATCCAAATACTTTCAAATGATGCAATGCAGGGGGTTTATCAAAAAAAATTTCAAAGGGTGACAATCCATTAAGAACAGAAGTGGGGATTCTATTAACAAGGTAAACAGCAATTTGTACACAGTAGCCCCAAAAATGATTGGGAACATGGGACTGAATTTTTAAGGCCCTAGCAACCTCTAAAATGTGCCTATGTTTCCTCTCTACAATGCCATTTTGTTGAGGGGAGTAGGCACAAGAGCTTTGATGAATAATCCCTTTGTTATGCAACATATCATCAAGGTTTTTTTTAAAAAATTTTGTGCCATTATCTGACCGAATGCATTTTGGTTGTAAATGATATTGTGTGTGAACCATTTGAAGAAATTGTTTGATGGTGGAAAAAGTGTCAGATTTAAATTGCATAAGAAATAACCATGTGACCCTAGAATGTTCATCAACTATTGTAAGAAAGTATCTAGCATTTCCATGGGTAGGTATCCTATATGGACCCCAAACATCCATGTGCAGGAGGTCAAAAATATGGGCAGATCTTGATTCACTATGAGGGAAAGGTACTCTAGTCTGCTTGGCCAATGGACAAACAGAATAGTGAGGATGATCTGATGAATTTGACTGATGCAATTTCGGGTGTATAAGTGGTAAAGTGCGATAGGACACATGTCCTAGCCGTTGGTGCCACAATGCAAAATCATGATTCAAAAAATTTGACATAAAGGTTGTAGTTGCAGGAAAAACAGGCACTTTATTTGATTGCAAAACGAGAGATACAACATTTGATGAAGGTAAGGTATCACATACATTTTTATTCATAAGCCCTATGTTTGACATAAAAGAAGAAATTTGTAAATTTGGATCAAAGTAATATAAACCTTGACTATGCTTACCAATCCCCTTCGACCTGCCATTGGAGTGATCCTGAATTAAACAAAAATCAGGGTAAAAGGTAACAAAGCAATTATTAGAGGTTGTTAATTTAGAAACAGAAAGTAAATTGTGGTGAAAGTCAGGGACATGTAAGACATTAGATAAATGCAAACCACTGTCCAGATCAACTGACCCTACATTTTTTACATACGTTTTAGTACCATTTGGTAGTCCTACAAGGTATTTGGTGGAAGGTCCTGTGGCAGTATGTGATTTTAGGATTGAAAAATTGAAGGTCATATGATCGGTTGCTCCTGTATCAATTATCCATTTATTGTTATCAAAACAAGAAAGTAAGGAAACAGAGGTACCTGCGAGATTGGCTATTGGTGGTGAGATATTTTCTTTATTCAGCAATTACAAGATCTGATTATATTGCTTAGTGGTCAGAACTGGTCCAACCAGTGGTGTGGAATTACCATTATCCGAAGAATCAGTGGCCAAATTCTGCACATTTGCTTGGTTTGTAGAGACTTTTGCCTTGGAATTACCTTTTCCTTTTGTAAACTGATAACCAGCTGGATAACCAATTAGCTTGTAGCAACTCTCTCGTTTGTGTCCAAGTAAGTGACAAAAGTCACATTCAATATATGGCCTTTTTCCTTTGTACTTCTGCCCTTGGTTCTGTCCTTTGCCATTATTGTGTGCATACAAAGCAGTGCTTACTTCAGAGTTTTTATTCATCCCAGCCAAAATATTTTGGCTTTCATCCTGATGAACCACAGAATACGCTTGTTTGACATTAGGCAGAGGAGTCATAAGGAGGATCTGGCTTCGAACCATTGAGTATGAATCACTCAGTCCCATCAAGAATTGAAGTAGCTTTTGCTGATTTAGATGTTCCAGATATGTTTTTGCTGAGGCGTTATCAGGAGCAGGTAGACTTACTAATGACTCGAGTTCGTCCCAAAGTGACTTCATCTTGTTAAAATAGATTGCTACTGAGTTTGTGCCTTGAGTCAAATTGACAATCTCTCGATGAAGACCAAAAATTCTTGTGCCATTGATTTTGTTATATTGTTCCTTTAGTTCTTGCCATACCTGAGCTGCACTTGTGGAATACACTATCCCGTTAAAGATATCTTTCGAAACAGAGTTAAAAATCCAAGCAAGCACCAGCGAATTGCATCTCTCCCATTGCGGAATTAAACAAGAATGAACTGAAAGCTTTGTGCATGTTCCATCCACGAAACCTAGCTTATTTTTTGCACAAAGTGAAACCGTCATGGCTCGACTCCAAATACCATAGTTTTCAGTTCCGACGAGCTATTCAGAGACCAATATAGAGCCTGGCGTGTCTGATGGATGAACGTAGAGGGGTGAGTTGGAGTCTATTGAAGGAGCAACTGAATCTTCACTCACATTAGCCATTTCTATCAGAAAAATCAAGCTAGATCGAGAAAGGAATTTGCAAGAACTGAAGAGATTAAGAACTGAAGAGATTAAGCTTCTTCGAGCTTGATTAAAGTAAAGCTATACCCTAATCGAACTGATTTTGATCAAGATGTGGAAGGTTTCTTTGCTTTGATACCATGTTGACTTTCGTGGAAATGAGACAGAGAAGTACATTTCTGGGAAAGAAGAAAATATCTGGAAAAAATTGTAATCCACTAAAAATATATTGATGAGTAATGTTTCTTTATATACAAGAAGATAACTACTAACTAGAGTTAACTAAATGATTAAGTTAAATAACTGACTAACAACTTTGCTAACAGACTAAACTGATTCTATTAACAAGACTAACAACAAACTAAAACAGTTAAACAACAGATTAACAAACTAAACAGTTAATACTTCCAATAAGTCATACCACATTGATTTGAGTTCCCTTGAATTTTAATAGATCTATTACTGCATGTCATGTGTTTATTTTATTTAGGTATTGTGTTTTTTTTTTTTTTCCCTTGGAAATTTTTTTTTTTCTTTATCAGTTTGCGTGTGGGGATTCGAATTTGAGACCTTTGGCTTTGACACCATATTAAGTTATCGTGTCCTCTAAAAGCTTAAGCTGAAAGGTGATGATTCAATAATTAATAGGCCCCTCACATCAAACATGGATTTAATCACATGATTATGCTTTCTGAAATAAAAACTTAAATTAGGAGAGCATCCAGATTTGTTCTTAAAAAAATCACGTATATGCATGTGTCTGCATATAAGTGATATTTTACTTAAATTCTCATTTTGGCCATCTCCAACTAAGGACTATAATTTATTTACTTAGTTATTATTATTACAATACATCAAGACTAAAAATCCCTTTCTTCTTAGTCCATCTCTCCTGTCTTCTATTTCTCTTCATGGTACTGAAGATAGGGAATGGCTTTTGTATTTCCTCATGTTCTCTTGAAATTTGATAGGGCAAGGTGGTCTTGATCTTTCCTTAACTACAGACGATATCAAAGCAGTAATCGTTGTTAAGAGGAAAAGTGGGTGAAACTTAAATTACTAAAATGAACTACTGAAACTATTGATAAAATAGACTGTGAGGTTCCATCTTCCAGCTCCTTCCTTTCTATTATAAAAATCTATGAAAGAAGTGCTACATAAATTATCGATCAGGTGTACTGAGACATCTTATTGAAATCATCAACCTTTTCTATTTTTCTAACGACCATATACAATACTAAGATTCTGCTCTTCAGTATAACAGCTGATTTCATTGACTATAACAGCTGTGTGGAGATTCCTAATGCTGATGCAATACAAGTGCAGATCAAATATCAATTTCAAA
Source organism: Pistacia vera (assembly GCF_008641045.1). Lineage (NCBI taxonomy): Eukaryota > Viridiplantae > Streptophyta > Magnoliopsida > Sapindales > Anacardiaceae > Pistacia > Pistacia vera. The sequence continues at coordinate 611,433 of NW_022195543.1, read as the reverse complement.
TTAAATCATTTTGAAGATGATTAAAATACTCTACTAACAATTTATATAGATGCTTATATCTAATCCTTAGTTCATAGTCCAATCCTCCTAAACTGTTCTAATGGAGCTCATATTCTCCTACATCTCAATCCTTCTCACCTTTCTTCTCTTTCTCTTAATGGTGCTGAAAATAGGGAAGAGATTCAAAACCAATGATGAAACTTCACATCTACCTCCAGGGCCATCGAAGTTACCTCTGATTGGTAATTTGCACCAGCTAGTTGGCTCTCTACCACATCGCATACTCAAAGACTTGGCCGAGAAATATGGACCCTTTATGCATCTAAAGCTTGGAGAAATTTCTGCTGTATTGTTTCATCGCCAAGAAGTTCGCAGAAGAAGTGATGAAAATAAATGATATTAAATTTGCATCAAGGCCTTACAATCGAGCAGCAAGTATCGTGTCTTATGGTTATACTAATGTCAAATTGTCAATACAGTTGACACATGATTATATCCAGTTTTAGGGGTAAAATTGTCATTATATATGATTTGAAGGATTTTTCTGTAATGTCAAAGCAAATATGGTGATAAGGGGTAAAATAGTAATTGGCTTTATTTAACTATTACTTCTCAAATTAGGCTTGTACAAAGTAGCAAGGCCGGATCACCCTCTTTCACAAGGAAAGCTTCTACACTCCCAACTACCAGCTGCTCCTAATTATTATCATCTACCACCTTCCACCAAACTCCACCAGGGTTTTGCGAAAGTATTTAAAAACTCCCCCCGGGTTTTACTATAGAAGGATTAGGGGTTTAAAATTCCAGGAAAGATATGGACCTGATTGGCCTTATAATTCTGATGTGCATTATTAGTTTATTTATTGTTTAACCAATTTGCATGTTGAATTGTCCAATCTTTTTGATAAGTGGGGGTTGTTGACTGTGAAGATTCGGATCATTGATTTGATGCTACTGTAGTTAGAATATCGTTTTAAAGGAGCTGGATAAAATAATCTATTAATTACTTTTTAGGGATACAATTATTGCAGCGACAGCCATCCTTGCTCCAGCTGTATAATTATCTTTCAGCTGCGTAAAAGGTGCACAAGACTCATAATCCAATCCTCTCAATCCTTTCTCATGGATTTTCGTATTTCCATGCTTGTCAATCCTTCTCACTTTTCTTCACTTCTTCTATTTGGTACAGAAAATAAGGAAGAGATAAAAAAACCTTTCATAATTTATTTATAATTCATAGACTCCAAAAGCTGTTTAATATTTTATCCAATATTTCTGACAAATAATTGGAAATTGTTGAAATAGCAAGAAACTAGATAAGCACAATGTCACCTCTGTCTTATTCTTTTAGTGTCGGCCGTTGGGAATAACTAGGTGGAGATTACGAAAGCTGATGCAATGCCAGAATAGTTAAAAGTATAATTTTCTAATAGAATTTATGGAAAAAAAAAAAAATTATTTATATAGATGGCTCTGGCTATCCTTAATTCATGGTCCAATCCTCACTATACTTTCTCATGGAGCTCATATCCTCCAACTTCTCAATCCTTCTCACCTTTCTTCTCTTTATCCTCATCGTCCTGAAAATAGGGAAGACATTCAAAAACAATAATGAAACTTCAAATCTACCTCCAGGCCCACCGAAACTGCCTCTGATTGGAAATTTGCACCAGCTTGCAGGCTCTCTACCAAATCGCAGACTCAGAGATTTGGCCAAGAAATATGGACCGTTTATGCATTTACAGCTTGGAGAAATCTCTGCGGTTATTGCTTCATCGCCAAAGTTCGCGGAAGAAGTGATGAAAACTCATGATATTACATTTGCATCAAGACCTTATAGTCCTGCAACAAGAATCGTATCTTATGGTTATACTGATTTAGTATTCTCACCATATGGTGATTACTGGAGACAGCTAAGGAAGATTTGTACATTGGAGCTTTTAAGCGCTAAACGAGTTCAGTCTTTCCGATCAGTGAGAGAAGAAGAGATCGCTAAGCTAATTGATTGGATTGAATCTAAATCAGGATCAGTGATTAACCTTTCAAATAAAATTAGTGAATTAATATATGCTGTGACTTCCAGGGCAGCCTTTGGTAAAGTGCGTGAAGCTGATCAAGAACTATTCATATCTGCTGTCAAGGATATCGCAGAGGCGCTGGGAGGGTTTAATATTACAGATCTGTTTCCTTCCATTAAATTGCTCGAATCAATCAGTGGAACGAATCGTTATTTGCAGAAGCTGCACGAAGAATCTGACAGAGTAGTTGAAAACATTATGAACGAATGCAAGAAGTCTGACAAGAGTTAAGGTGATAAACATCTGGTTGATGTTCTCTTGAAACTTCAAGAGCAAAACGATCTTCAATTTCCATTAACTAACGAAAACATCAAAGCGGTAATCTTTGTAAGTACCTTCACCCCTTGGAGTTGAACGCATAACTTAATCTCTGTTCTTGTTTTTAATCGGTGCTCTAGTGGTTAAACTCAGAATCATGTAACTCCCTTTTACAGGACATGTTTGGTGCTGGCATCGAGACTTCTTCCACAGTATTAGAGTGGACAATTTCTGCATTGATAAAGAATCCAAAAGTGATGGAAAGAGCACAAGCTGAAGTGAGGGAAGTCTTTAATAGAATGGAAAAGGTTGATGAAACAGGTATTATTGAAATGAAGTTCTTGAAACTAGTGATAAAAGAGAGTATGAGGTTGCATCCTGCTGGTCCTCTATTAATTCCAAGAGTATGTAGAGAGAAATGTGAGATTAATGGGTTCAATGTACCTGCCGATACAAAAGTCATTGTTAATGCATGGGCAATTGGAAGAGATCCAGAATATTGGAATGAACCTGAGAGTTTTAATCCTGAGAGGTTCATTGATAGTTCTATTGACCATATGGGTACCAATTTTGAGTACCTCCCATTTGGTGCTGGAAGGAGAATGTGCCCTGGATCTTCATTTGGTCTTGCCAATGTGGAGCTTCCTCTAGCAATGTTGCTGTATCATTTTGACTGGAAACTTCCTGATGGAATGAAGAATGAAGATTTGGACATGACCGAGTCCTTTGGTGCGGCACTCAGAAGGAAAAATGCTCTTTGCCTGATTCCCATTCCCTGTCATCCATAGCTTAATGCTTAGGCTTTAAAGTAATCAATTTCTGTTTGTTTATGTTATCTGTCACTATTACCAATAATCATATGGGTGCGTTTGGTTCGGAGAATGTTTTATTGCTGAAAATGTAGGATTACCTCCAAGATAGATTATCTTGAAGATTACAGGAGAATATTATAGCAATATGTTTGGTTAGATTAGTGGGTATAAATAATTAAGATGTTTGGTTGGGAAGAATAAAATACTATCGACAAAAGCTTTTACTGAATTGCCCTTCCTTTTTAATATCATTATATCATTATTATTATTATTTAAATAAATTTTTTAACCCCCTACATTTGAGAATTTAGCTAAAACACCCCTAACAACAAAGTTTAAATTTTAACAAAATACCCCTTGCCACCCAAGACTATCGCCAACGGCCGACCACCGGCATCAATCACCAAAACGACGCACGACCAACGAGATCAAGCTAGTCGTGCGCCATTTTCGCTATTTTTAGCCAGATCGAAGGCCAAAAACAACTAGATCACTATGGATATGGCCGAAAACGGCTAGATCCACAGTAATTTGGCTGTTTCCAACCAGATCCATGCTGATCTATCTATTTTCAGCCAAATCGTCGTGGATCTGGTCGAAAACGGCCACAAATGGTCGATTTACTCTAGCTATTTCCAACCAAATCCACGGCAATCTGGCCGTTTTCAGCCTTCAATCTGGCCGAAAATAGCCAAATCGGTGCATGATCCGCTAGATCCCACTAGTAGTGCATCAATCTAGCGACTATTGTCGGTGGCCGATGGTGGTGGCTGGTGGCCGGTGGTGGTCTTTGGTTGCTGGGGGTATTTTGTTAACTTTTAAACTTTTTTGTAGCTTGGGTATTTTAGCTAAATTCTAAAATGTAGAGGGTCTGAGTTATTGTTATTTGGTAGACATTTGAGTGCATTAGTGTCCAGAATGGTATTTAATTAAGGGCAGAATGGATATAAAATTAAGATTATCCCAGTAATCTTTAAATACCACCCCCTGAGGAGGTAATCTGATTACCCCCTATTTAACCTATAGTAATTACTATTGGTATTGAAATATTACCGAAATCTTTTATTACTTGACAATCAAACAAGGGAATGTTTGAAATTAAAGATAGATTACCGAAGTTATCTTTCTAGAGCCCCAACCAAACGCACCCTATTAATTAGTTAGTTTGAGATTGATTAATTTTCAAAATTATCACTTTTAATGTAACTAACTCTGCCTCTCCCTCATCTTTTTCTGTTGAATAATACTATGTCTATGAAAAATTATAACAGTAAGTACATGAGAGTTTTTTTTGTTATATTTATACAGCACCAGTACATGAGAGTTTTTTTTGTTATATTTATACAGCATCACTTGATATACAAACCAATGTGGTATAATTGTTTGATTGACATATCATTCATTCACATTTATTGAGTATTTAATTGAAATGATATTTTATTTTTAATTCCATTGACAAAAAAAGATTTTAAATATTTTATCCAATATTTCTGATAAATAATTAATATTGTTGGTAAGTACAGAGAAAATAACTCACCAAAATTTGGCCTCTTGGACTATCTGTATAGATAGTGACAGATTAACATAAGCAAACAGCTATTGCTTTTATTTGACCCTGCGAAGAACAGATAATTTCAACGTTTTTGCATTTCAGTATTGGAAAGAACCTGAGAGTTCTATTCCAGAAAGGTTCATTAGTTGTTCTGTTGGCTATACGGGGACTAATTTTGAGTACATCCCATTTGGTGCTGGAAGAAGGATGTGCCCTGGGGTTTCATTGGTCTAGCCAATGTGGAGCTTCCTCTAGCAATGTTGCTATACCATTCTGACTGGAAACTTCCTAATGGAATGAAGCATGAAGATCTGGACATGACAGAGCGCTTTGGTGGGACAGTCAGAAGGAAGAAGGATTTGTGCCTGATTCCCATTCCTTTTCATCCGAACACTGTTTCATAGGCTCAAATGAAGAATGTGGGCTAGCTTNTTTTTTTTTTCTCTTGTTACATTCAATCTGTGTAATCTTGGTGAGTGAGTGTTTGGTTTTTCATTCAAGTGAGAGGGGTTTTACTCTCAAGTTAATAGGGAATCTGATTGTGTTCTCTAGGTAAGATTACGGGAAAGGTTGTGTTGTATTCTTGAGTGATTGATCTTTGATCTGTGGTGTAAACTCTTGATTGTAATTGATTAGTGCAGCGAGCTCCTCTGATTCCGTAGCTCAATGTGGACGTAGTCTACCCAATCTTGGATAGGTGAACCACGGTAATTTTGTGTGTATTGTTGTGGTTGTTTTATCTTGATTGTGTGTTAAAGATTAGGAAGATTTACATGACAAAACTTTTAGAATTTTTAATTATTCAAAAGAGTAAATCGAGCTGCTTCATATGGTAACGATATTGGAAGGAACACCATGGCGAAGATGAAGAGTACAAACCTTGAATTGCTGCTGCTTACCGTGGCTTATGAGATATGAGAAAACTATGTTGTAACAATTAATGAAGTATAGTTTATAATTCTTTTAATTGTTCTTTTTTATGTGTGTTAATGGATGTTTAATAAGGATTTTGTTAAGGGTAATTGATTTACTTAATTATTTATTTACATTATTAAGTAAATCAATCTTTAAAATTTTGGGTTTGACAATCTTTAATTTGTTAAATCTCGCAAATTGCAACTTCATATAAATTCTTGAATCTTGAATTGATTGAACTTTTTCCAATTTATCATGGACTTTTTCCATGAAATTGATACAATCTAGAGTAAAATAAAAAACAATAAACATACACAAGTAAAAAAAGAAAAATATGCGCGATTTATTTTAGTTCACCCAATTAACAAACTGTGTTCAGCAAAGTTAATATTATTGAAATACTAGCTTACCTCTCTTGTTACAATGAATGTAATTTGTCCTATGATTTGCTATCACACTCATACAAGAGAAAAATAAAAATTATATAATAGGTTTAAAGAGTAAAATCTAATATTACAAGAATCTTTTTTCGAGAATTTAGACCAAATTAGGAATTAATTATTTAGAGAAATTCTCCAGCAGGATCCCTTGCCCACTGACTGGGTAGCAAGACCCACAAATGCGTTCACATGGCCCCTTATTGTTAAACTGATCAACAACTCCAACATAAATTTTATAAATTCTTAAATGTTAAATTGATTGAACATTTTATCTGATATATATGAATGTTGATATTTAAATATTCATATATACGGTTTATACATATATTGAAGATTAAAACACTGTTATATTTATTTTAAATAAGTCTCTCATCGTTTTTCTGAAGTTAATAAGAGATTGATTTTCATGATTAAATCAATATTGTCCCATATTTTTATGTCTTGGTCTTCAATATGAAATAAGATCATACATTAATTAATTAGGGAATTTAGTAATGTAATCTGAGAGTTGGGCCTCATTGGGCTTTACATGGGCTTGCGAAAGTGCCCAATGAAATTAATGGAAGGTTTATTTAATTATATTTAACAAATTTAATTCAGAGTGATCTTATTGACCCCCCACATTTTACCTTTTGAAGTTTAAACCCCATTTCCAAGTTTATCCCATTAAATATGTTAGCATATGCAAATGCCTCATAAACCCTATCTACTTTCGAAAATACCCTTTTATTTATATTTTCAATATTTTTTATGCTTCTTGTTTTGAATATAATATTAAAGATGAAATTCATTCACATGTGTTTCTTGTATGTTGAAACACACAGAAAATTTAATTAATAAAGTTGAATTGCATGAGCCAAACAGACTAAGAAAGATATGGAAATGATAAACAAGCAAGAAAATTGTGTTCTGGAATCAAACTACAGAACATTTAAAAGAAAGGGCAAAAAAAAAAAACCCGAAATCAGAATGTATGGATTACACACTTGCATCACTCTAAACCATGCCAACCCACTTTGTAGTCATCTTGAGAAGTTCTATTTATATCTTATACAGCGTCAACACCTCAGGAGCTTCCTCTTTATAACAGTCCACAAACTTCTCCAAGAACAACTTATCTGGAGTCAAAAACAATTTAGGCAAGTAAAGGTTTTCCTTTACCAAACCTTTTGACAACAGAAACTGAAAGACAGGTGCCCCTTGGAACAATTCTCTTTTCCAGGCTCAATGTAATAAGTCTTGGGCGTTTGACAATAACCGAAGGATCTGAACCCATTTTACTGACAAAAAAAATCCATTACTGCCATAATCTTATACTCAGATGCCATCATAAACCATGGATTCCTCCCAAATGCTTCAAAAATCTCTTCCTCAGACAAACTCCATTTCTTATAGAACATTGCAATTTGGATTTTACAATGTAAGGATTCTACAAATAATGCATCCATGTTTCTACACAATGTAAGGATTCTACAAATAATGCATCCATGTTTCTACACAATGATCATTTTGCCTTTTCTGAAGGATTCAACTTCTCTTGGTACAACTTCAATAACTAGGGAGCTTCATCATAAGAATTCACAGATTTCTGCAGGAAGGTGTTTTCAGGGCACTCAAACATATAAGTCAAACTATTTATTTTTTTATTGATCAAACCTTTCAATGACAGAAAATGAATTACTGCAGCCCTAGGTATAAGCCTCTTCTCCAAGCGCATTGTAATAAGTAATGGGTGTTTCGAGATAATGAAAGAATCCCAACCCATCTTGTTCACGAAATAGTCCACTGTCGCCGTAATCTTATCCACTGATGCAATCATACACCATGGATACATTGAAAATGTCGCTAAAAACTCTTTGTCAGACCAACCCCATTTCTTATAAACATCGTGTTTCCTTTCCCAGTGCGACTTGCTCATTATTCTTTTCGCTACAATGGCTAGAACAAACTGTATCTTCAAAGGACTGATACCCATTTCCTTGACTTCCTTCACAATTTCTTTAAATTGATCCGATTTTGATAAGAATGAATGAGGCCAATGACACAAAAACGTGGAAATCTTGGCCTCAGGCACACCATAATATCGCAAAATGTCAATCTTAGGTCCTATATAAGTTTCAAGAATGCGTGAAGAGTTTTTAATAACAGTAATAGCCTTTTCACTAGATTGAAGCAAGTTACTAAGGTAATGAAAGGAAGGGATTATTTGGTTTTTTAAGCTCCTTTGAATGACATTAGGTCGACGACATAAAAGTTTTGCAAGATCACGACTTGAAACGCCTTTGGAGTGAAAAAACTCAAGTTTTGGCAAAAGGGTTTTCCCAGGATTGCACAAAAGCAGTTTTGGGCTTTTTCTGATGAGGTCTGAGACTTGGATTTCTGAGAAGCCACTGCTCTTGAAAATGTTTACCATTAAGTCCGGTTTTTCCGGAGTATCAAATTGAACTATTTTGGATGCCTTTAGAGCAGATTCAGAAGACAACCCACGTGAATTAATAAGATATGAGACGATAAAAGAATGTTCATTTGAGTTGGTTGAGATGTATTTGACAAAAAATGGACACGAAAAATCTTGAAATTTATTAGGGTTTAATAAAGCTAAGTTAGCGTATCTTCCATGAATATGAAGTAAATTTCTGAAGAGAAAATTAAACATCATAGTTGCAAAAGTGATTGAATAAACTCACCTATGCTTGAGATTGAGAGTTGAGAAAATTTCTTTAAAATCTTGCTCTTGAACTTCAAATCTTCAACAACTGAAAGTAAGGCCCTGGTAAGTTAAGAACTGCAGGCGGACTTAACATATTTTTCGGTGGTCCCAATGATACGCCACCGTATTGTTCAAATTAGGTAATGGTATTATTTGGGCAATGGACTTAAGAAATTATTACACCCCCTGTAACTTTTAAAACAACTTTTGTCACCCATAAGGCCATAAGTCATAACCGCAAGAAATACCAAGTACACCCCCTACCATTAGAATTTTTCGTTAAATATTAGACTTCAATCACCAATCATTGATTTCTAGTCGTTATTAATTTTTAGTTAAAAGTATTTAATTATTATAAGAGTAATATTATACTTACAAAGACTTTATTAAAAGTTATCTACACAAAGTGATATGACACTACTTATGTATTGTTATATCATTCACTATTATTTAATGTACATTTATAAAATGGTTTATCGTATTAGTTCTTTCAATTATAATCTGAGAGGTTAATTATATTATTTAATGGTTAAAATTCATTATTTTAATTATTATACTTTTTCTTACCTCAAAAGAGTAAAAGACACAATTTTTTTTTTTCTAATAAATTAATTTAAACATACCAGGGTAACTTGGAGTGTTTAACAAATAGAACTGCTCATGAGCCGACTCGACTAGGCTTGAGTCTGGCTTGTTAACGGCTCGGCTCGATTCTTGAGAGGAAACAAGTTGAGTTCGAGCCTGCCTCGGCTCAGCTTGTTACGCTCGTAAGCCGAATCAGGCTTGAACTCATAGGGGTGTTTTGGGATTTTTTAAAATATGGGGGATTGCCCTTAAATTTTATAAGCAAAATGTTTTCAAAAATAACAAAGTCCCCCCGATTTTAAAAGCCCTAAAAACGCGACTCCAACACTTTTTGTCGTAAAACCTAAATCAATAAAGAATTTTAGCTAAGTTTTTAGTCGCCTCCAGTGTCTTTCCTCGTCGCCGTTAGAGTTGGTGGAGAGAGCAGGAGAAACAATGAAAGAAATGAAGAAAAAATAAGAGAAACATGAGTCATTAGAGAGAGAGAAAATAAGAGAAAGTAAAGGAGCAATAAGTAACAAAAAGAGAAGAATTTGCTTTAATTTTTTTTTTTTAAATTGCATATTTTTTTACTGGCTCACGAGCCGACTTGAACTTGGCTCATTAAGCCGGCTAGCAAGTCAGACTCGAAATCCTCTCCTCCCTTCACGAGTCGAGCCAGGAAATAAGTAGCACTCACATTTTACTCCCCTTTCACAAGCCGAGCTCGTTAAGCAGAAAACTCGGCTCGAAAACAGCCTAGAGGGTAACTATCTAATCTTATCAAGATACCCTAAGTTTTAAAAAGTATTCAAGCACCTCCTTAAACCTACACGCCAAAAATAAAAGAAAAAAATTTCCCACTAGTGATTTTTCCCGCCCGCAAGATTTAAAAAACAATTTCTTATTTTCTCATCCATCATTAAAATTCAGTTTATTTTTATTTTTTATTATAAAAGAAAAAAATTCCCTAACCCTCTTTTGTCTTTCTTCTCCCACCTCAGCGCCCCAAAAGCGTCCATGTCTCCTCCCTTCAACCTCCCCACCTCTCCTACCCCCCACCACAATCGGTTCCTATCCTCACCCCATCTAAACCCAATCTCTCTCCCCCAGCCCTTACAACCCAGTCCCCCACCTAATCACAGCATCGCGGCGGATTTGTTGCTTTAGATCCACCGCGACCTAGGGTGTCCGCCACGATCTGAGCTAGATCGTGGTGGATCGGGTGAGATCATAAAGCAATCGCATTCTTCTGTCACGATCTGGCCGATTCCGGTTTGTAGTTAATTTTTTTCTTCACTCCCTTCTCAAATGGCGACCAAGCAGTAGGTGATTTTTTTTTCTTTTTTGGTTGTTAGGTAAATAAGAAATTGGTGACGATCGATCACATTTGTTTTTTTTTTTTCCCCTTAAAACTCAATATTCTTTGTCATCGATCTCACCAGTTTTTTATTCTCCTAACACCCAAATGTCATGGAAGGCCTCGTATGACGACGGTAAAGATGTTGTTGAAGCAAATACTACTTTTTTTTTTTTTTTTTGTCACTGTCAGTATACTTTGTGTTTTACTTGAGTGTTTTTTTTTTAATTAATTTTGTATCGATATAGTTTGTGTTTTACCTGAGTATTTCTTTTAATTAATTTTGTATAGATATAGTTTGTGTTTTACATGAGTATTTTTTTTAATGAGTTAATTTATGTACAACTGTCAACTGATTGTGTAGTATGTTTGTTGCTAAGTGTGTCTACAATCTATGGAACTTTATGAGATGGAATCCTTTGCGAATAGGAGAAGGATGTTCTCCTATAATACTGCCTCATTCTTCGCAAATTCAAATTGATATTTTTGCTGTTTAGGTACTTTTAGCTTAAAGATTTTGTTGAAGCAAATACTACTTCTATGAGTATACTTATAGCATTTTTTTTGCATTGCAACAGATATTCATGTCAATTCTGTATTATATTTCACATCCATTCAATACTATTTAATACTCATCTGATTGTTGTAATTCTTTAGCTTTAAGTTGGGGGCATTTTATTTTGATTTTGTAGGAGCATGCTGTAAGATTTCAGTTGCTTCAATTTTCAGTTGATATCATCTTTG